>NW_022436962.1:20603085-20772219 GCF_009761245.1 Sapajus apella | reverse complement strand
ACCGCAACCTCCGCCTCCTGGGTTCAGGCAATTCTCCTGCCTCAGCCTCCTGAGTAGCTGAGATTACAGGCACGCACCACCATGCCCAGCTAATTTTTTGTATTTTTAGTAGAGACGGGGTTTCACCATGTTGACCAGGATGGTCTCGATCTCTTGACCTCGTGATCCACCCGCCTCGGCCTCCCAAAGTGCTGGGATTACAGGCTTGAGCCACCGCGCCTGGCAACTTTGTTTCTTTCTATTCCATCATTGCAGCAATAGACTTTCTTCTTCTTGGATCCAGAAACGTCCCAGTCCCAAAGTTTTTAATGAAAATTCCAGAAGAACCTCTGGTTCTGACATGGTTTGGCTGCATCCCCACCCAAATCTCACCTTGAATTGTAATAATCCCAACATATCAAGGGTAGGGCCAGGTGGAGATAACTGAATCATGGGGATGGTTTCCCTGTACTGTTCTCATGGTAGTGAATAAGTCTCATGAGATCTGATGGTGTCATAAATGGGAGGTCTCTTGCATAAGCTCTCTCTTGCCTGCCTCCATGTAAGACGTGACTTGCTCCTCATTCACTTTCTGCCATGATCATAAGGCCTCCCCAGCCATGTGGAACTAGGAGTCAGTTAAACCTCTTTCCTTTATAAATTACCCAGTCTCAGGTTTGGCTTTATTAGTAGCATGAGAACAGACTAAAACAGGTCTCTTCTTTCTATCCTCACTCTGAATATTACTTAAACCTGTGGTTCTTAACTGGGCTGGGGGCGCTGCCATGCCGTAAGGGGCATTTTGGTTGTTACAGAGCTGGAGGTACTCCTGAGCCGGCCCTGGGAGGTTGGATATCAGGGAGCTATTTGTTTACACGTTTATTTTCTACATGAGTCTTTGAAGTTATATTATTCATATTTGTGCCTCCAGTATCAAGCTCAACAGATATTTGTTGAATGAATGAAGAAGTGAATAAATGAAAAAAACAAAAAGTGTGCATTTTAAATTATAAACAATGTTTGCTGGGACAAATAGAGTTTTTTAAAGATTTACTTTGTTATACAAAATATTTAAGGGAAACATGAATTTAAGATTTAGAGGAGTTACAAACTTTTGAACAGATAAAGAACCATGTTTTTAATAGCCTCTCAGATTTATTTACTTATGGAACCACTGCATTTTTGACGGTTTTTGTGAGTGATGAAAATGGCCAAGGGAATAACTGCCTTACAAAAATCAAGAGACTCTTGAATCCCCCCTTTTAAGAAAATCTATTTTCTTAACTGATGAATATCAGAATTTGCTTCCACAATCTCAGATGGGAACATGTTCAGAATCTTAAAGGCAGCTCAGAAGAAAACCTTTCTGGAAGCCTATTTCTGTCAGAATGTTGTAATTTCCTTTAGAAACTCCAGCTGTTCCACAGCATGCAGTTAAATTAAGTGTAAGCGCTGTTAAATAGGAGGTAACCATTAGAATATTTTAAAAAATATGACTAGCATCCAATGTTTTAATCAAATAATTTGCTAATCACTTGCTGTGGTGCAGCCTCCCAATCAGCAGCTCTGAAACTCTATCCTTCTGACTGCCTGAGCCCCACACTCCTGCTCCTCCTCCTCCTCCTCCTCCCTTCTCCCTCCTCCCTCCACAGCTCACTAGGCCCTTATTTTTCTTTGGAATGTTCCTCGGAGCCCATTAAGGAGTGCTTTAATCCAAGAGGATCTAGATGATCAAGAAAAATTAAGCTCCTAATAACAGCAAAATCGTAAGAAATTTGGACAAAATGACTCTCCGCATCACAGATTTTGTTTACTAGTGGGTAATTAATTCTCCACATATGTTGGGAACATCTGTCGCCGTGACCTGCCATCAGATCTGCGAAATGACTGCTGTGCGGTTTCCCGGCAGGTCATTAGCAGTGCTCTGAAAGGAAGCTCCTTCCTCCTGCCCTCAGCCCGAGCAACTTTCTCTATAGCTGGGAGTTTCTCCATGTAAGTTCCTGGGTGTGAGATGCCCTCCGCCACTTTTTTCTGTGTCACCGGCGGGCACTTCTGGCCACCCACTGTGGTCTCCCAACTAGGTTTAAAGCAGGAGGAAAGCAGCTTTGTGGTCATGGGGTAAATAAGCTGGACTGTCAGGTGCTCCAGGAAGCCTCGCTGAGGCAGTCAGTCAGACTGTCTTGCTAGGTGGGGATGAAAGTTTCCCAGCGCAACTGAATGGAATCCAACAAGATTCTGGATGTTTCTGGTTTGTGACTTTCCAGTCTAATTGGTGAAAAATTGGCCTCAGATTTCTAGGGCATCATTGCCAAGAGGCCTTGTCTTGACAGAAACTAAAGATGGCAAAGAAATTCTGGGAAGGGGCTTTGGCACATATTGTGAAATGCCATCCATTGACTGGCATTCTGCAATTCAAGTGGAGAGAGGAGAGGCTTGTGGGAAAAGAAGAGCATTTGCCCCTCTCCCTGAGGTTCTGATAAAAGGCCAGCTCTCCTCCTGGCAGCTACAGGGGCCACCAAGTATCCTGGAAAATCAGAGATGAAAAATCGCAGATATAAAGGGACTTTTAAAGTAAAGTGGCGACAGAAGGGACTCTGCTGACCACTAACTATGGATTATGAAATTTGCACACAGTATATCCCTAAGTGTCCTAACATAGCACTTAACACACTTTGCACTTTGCTGTTTGTCACTTGCCAGTTCTCTGCTAGCACAGTAAATTTCCTAAGTACAGGAAATTTGCCTTACTCATCTTGGTGTCTCTAACCTCTTATTATGTTATCTGTTGA
The DNA here is from genome assembly GCF_009761245.1 of Sapajus apella. NCBI lineage: Eukaryota > Metazoa > Chordata > Mammalia > Primates > Cebidae > Sapajus > Sapajus apella. The sequence goes on along the minus strand of NW_022436962.1, from coordinate 20,769,451 downwards.
AGAGCAGATGCTCAAAAATGTGTGATAAATGAATGAATCGATGGATGTTACAGTTGTTCCTCACTACAGTCTTGCAGAGTAGGTGTTACAATTTTCATTCTTCTAGTAAGGAAACTTCTAGTAAGGAAACTTAAACTAGTTTAAGCTGGGCTAGTGTTCCAGCTCAGCTCTGTCCACATGCAGCATCCAGGCCCTCCTCAACATAGTGTTGTCTATGATAAGAGCTACTGCCTGGAAAGGTTGGGTGATGTTCTCCCAGAAAAGAAAATGATTTATAACTTCTTGTTAATTTTTTGAGTTAAAATTAGTGAAATCTTTTTCTTAAAGCATTTATTAAGCATTTATAGTGGGAAAGAGCACAGATCTTGAGGGAATACAGACTTCCTGGATTTCATTCCTGGTTCAGCCATCATCCTGGGCAAGTACTTGACTTCTTTGAACCATGATTTCCTCCTCTGTAAAATGAGGAGACTAATAGTTTCCAGTTCACAGGACTGCCATGAAGGTGACGTAAACAATGTGTGATAAACACAGTGTCTGGCATATAGTAAGTATTCAATTAATTGTGCAAAAGAGAAACCCACTGCTTCCTGTGTTGCTTTTTAAAAGTTACACCAAACCACATTCTATACAACTGGCATTTGTCACCTGATTATAATTACGGTGCTTGTTAGTAACTAGATCACCCCTCCTAGTTACTAGAATTGCATTCAGTACTTTATAATTATGTGAGTAGTTATTTCTAAGTGCTTAATACCTGCTTTCTTTTGTAGAGAATCACTTTATGATGGCAGGGCTATTTTATACACTTTAGTGCCCCCAGTTCTTGGCTGAATTATGAAACATCTTAGTAGGCTTGCAGTTAAGTGAATCAGAAATAAATAAGAAAATAAATATTCCATAAATTCTTAAACTGGATAATCAAATTGCCTCCTCAAATTAGAGTTTCCTGGAATGCAGCCTACAAAATGTCTGCTTAGCCAGCTTTTTTTCCTCACTAGCTTTCAAACTAGATTTAGTTTCTAGACAGACATTTTTGGAGCAGGGGCAGGATATAAAGTTTGAGGTGTAGTTTTAGCCTTCTTGCATAAAATTAGGAGAGATTTTTTTGGAAAAAATCAGTTTTGGAAATATGGAGAGTTGGAACCCTCCTCTCATCTTAGGGCCTGATGTTTTCTTTATCTCACTTTTGATGGACGGAGTCCACCTAAATTCTACTGATGTCCCTTTATGTCCACTTTAGTGACTCTAGTCTGTTAATGACGGTAAGAAAAAAGAGAAGTGATGGCCAACATGATATACTTGTAAGTATCCTGTTTGGACAAGGTTGAGGATGCATTGGAGCCAGTACTCCTATTTAAGAGAGCATAAGTAGAGATTTTGGAAAAGTAACAGCAGCAGAGACACCTTTCCAACACAAAAATGGAAAAGCAAAGGCTCTTACAGACCACAAACGTAGATGTTCATTATTATAGGGTTAAAAGGATGCCTCGCTTCATACTGGTCTTTTCTGCCCCTCTCCACAGGCCCAGTTCCTTTCAGGGGATAGACAAGGACCATGCCTAAGCTTGTCTCATGTGTATCACAATCACGTGGCTCTGACTTGTGAAAGTACCTGTAATTCCTTCCTCTAGTAGTTTGTTTATTTAATGGGTAATTATTTTGGAGACTAAAAGCTGATGTTTATTTTTTAATTTGATGTTTCTTTTTAACACTATTTTTTAGTGTTTTTGAGCCCTCACAACCTCTGATAAATTATTTTAATTTATTTCAGTTCAACAAATATTTCTTGAAAGCTTACTATAGCCAGGCCTTATACTTAGGGCAAGGGATACACAGATTTATAACATAGTCCTTGCCACTGAGAAGCTGAACACAAATAAAGATTAAATAAAATGAAGGCTGGGTGCAGTGACTCACGTCTGTAATCCCAACACTTTGGGAAGCCGAGGCAGGCAGATCACAAGGTCAGGAGTTCAAGACCAGCCTGACCAACATGGTGAAAACCTGTCTTTACTAAAAATACAAAAATTAGCCAGGCGTAGTGGCATGCGCCTGTAATCCCAGCTACTCAGGAGGCTGAGGCAGAATAATCGCTTGAACCTGGGAAGACAGAGGTTGCAGAGAGCTGAGATCACGCCACTGTGTTCCAGCCTAGGCAACAGAGCGAGACTCCATCTCAAATAAACAAACAAACAAACAAACAAATAAATAAAATGAGATGAATGACACAGGAAGAGTGTGTCTGAGTGTTGCTGAATCACCAAAGAGGGAACATGAAACTGTTTTGAATGACACTGAGATGTTCCATGAAAGAGAGGACATCTGACTTGAGTCCTGAGGGTTGAGTAACTGAGTCGCATCGTGATTAGAAGTATGGACCCTGCAGCTATCTGGGCTCACATTTTGGCTCTCCCCCTCCCAGCTATGAGATTACAAACAAATTGCTTAATTCCTTGGTTTTCTTACCTATAAAATAAAGGTATTATAGTGTTTTAAAAGTTTGTGTTAGTAAAATGCTGAGGACTGTTCCTAGCACACTGTGGTGTTACAAAGGTGTTAAGCAAATAAAGACAAAACATTACCTGAAATGGTCCAAGGAGAAGGAAGCCACAGTGTGTCCAGGAATCAATGAACAGTTTCATATGAGTGGGGTGTAGTTAGTTTATTGGCTGGTCCTCTCTGGACATTAGCCATGAAAACCTGGACAAATTATTCCACATTGGGACTTTCTTTCCTGCATGATATTGTTTCACTCTTACATACTGCTGATTGAGTGTCCCTACAGATCTACTGCAGCTGGTTTCCAGGGTGAGGCCACTGTTGTTTCCTATTCAGTTGTACAGCTGTCATTCAATCTCAGCATGTATTGTCACAAGCAGCTCACTCAATCTGCCAAAATTTCCATTTGCTCATGGTCTTATGGGTACATTTGTCACCAGTTTTTACTTTTATCTGATATTCATGGTTGGGGATTTCGGGGGTCACCCACATGTGTGGGGAAGTAGGTGACAGCATGGGGTTGGGCCAGCTTGGAACTCTTTGTGCCTGACCTCCTGAGCACCATGTCTTACTGCAGTGTAGCCAGGGTGCTACACTCTATCTTTCATACAGGGACTTCGACATTTGCAACATACCTGAGCCAAAGCACAGGTCTCTGTGCACTCTAGCCCTTAGACTCTAGTATCTACTTAGATTTCAGTCCCCAGGGTCAGTCTATGGAGAACTTTGAATGACAGGCTAAGGAATTTAAACTTAATTCAATAAACTATAAAAAGCTGTTAAAGGTCTTTGTACAAAAAAACTGATATGATAACTCAGCCGCATGTAAGATTAGAAAAACAGAATAAAGAACTAAAAAAGAAAGTTTTAAAAGATGGGACAAGAACCGATACATCATGGAAGCCAGAGAAGGAGGAATTTCAGGAATGGAAGTGTAATAACCAATACTCTACTGAGAAGATTATACCTTAGATTCTAAGTTATGTGATAAAGTATTCTTTTATGATAATGGTTTCCACAGAGTGGGAGAGGTGAAGGATGGACAGTAAGGAGTTGAGGTGAGTGTTGAGGAAGCAGAGGCAATACCCGCAGATCATTTGTGAAAAATGGGGTGATCGTGATGGGAGGTACTGGGAGAAGGATGGTAGACATTACTGGATGTAGGGAAAGGGTAGTAGCGTACTTATAGTCTGAGGGGAAAGTTCCAGTAGAAAAGAATAATTACACAGAAAGGTAAGAAAGGGCACAACTGAAGAAAGATGGTGCAGAAGAAAGGACGAATTTTAGGTGCGCTGTGATAATAGGATCTAAAGCAAGAATATGTTTCGTGACCAAAATGTAAAGATATTTGGAAAAATCATGTTTTGTCAATGTATTCACTGAGGTCAGCATTTGTCTCACTTCAAAATACACCTAGAATACACAATCAAAGGGATTCTTACTTTTTAATAATCTAGCCATTCTCTAGTGCTTATTTTATGCTAGTGTCTATAATTAATATCCAAATGCCTTCATGAATGTATTGGAATTGTTTTAATTCAGTTCTTTGTAATCATTCAGTCCATTTTATTCTTATAATTATGGGGGGCAGGATTAACTAGAAAATCCTCTCCTTCTATCAGGATTAAGCCCCAGCTAAATGAAAACACAAACACCACAGGACTAAGAGGCAGCTATTTTCAGCAAATGTGGTGACGTTTGTAATGCAAACCAAGCTCTGTAGTGAGACAAACAGCAATGGTGAATGCATTGTGTCAGATTAGGGGAGGGAAAGCCTACCTGATAGGAAGAATAATCTCTCTTTAAGAAAAGAAAAGAAAAAATGATTAGCTTATGCTTATTTCTAAGGAAAACTGGTTCTGGTAGGAAGACTAAAAAGGAAGGAAGTGCCTCCCGTCTTCCTCATTTGGGGACAGAGGCAGGCATCCTCTCTTCCACATCCTGCCAGGACTGAGTATCATTCACCACCGAGCTAAGCTTGAGGAGCTCCACTTTGTAGCATAAGGGAAGAGCCTTATCCACTGCCAATGTACAGAGAGGGAGGACAGGGATGCCTGACTGTGAGACTTGGAAGAGGGAAAGATAAAGGATTCGGGAGAAGGAGCTGGAAACATCCACAGGGAGCCCTCTACTTCAAGTCTTCATTACCAAAGAGCCTAGCTAAGTTAAACAGGGATTCCTAATCTCTGTTTTGCTCCAACTGAGACCTGTCTTAACCACTTCCCTTCAAAGAACATCATAACCCTCTATGTTTAATTTGTTTAAAATGCTGCTGGACGTGGTGGCTCACGCCTGTAATCCCAACAATTTGGGACACTGAGGCAGATGGATCATGAGGTCAGGAGTTCAAGACCAGCCTGGCCAAGATAGTGAAACCCCATCGCTATTGAAAATACAAAAATTAGCCAGGTAAGGTGCCTGTAATCCCAGCTACTCAGGAGGCTAAGGTAGGAGAATCGCTTGAACCTGGGGCAGACAGTGGGGCAGGGCAGAGGTTGCAGTGAGCCTAGATTGCGCCACTGCCCTCCAGCTTGGGCAACAGAGTGAGACTTCATCAAAATAAATAAATAAATAAATAAATAAAATAAATGCTTACAGAAAATAATAAAATTATTATTAAAGCACACTTTTTCCAAGTTTATCCAAAACATAGGTATGACTTACCTTGTAGAAATAGTTACTAAGCTGTCAAAGAAGGTAAATGATTATCAGATATTATTTTCAGATGAATAAATACTCCAGATATGCCTCTTTAAAAAATCCAGGAAGGAAAAATGTCTGACTGTATAGTGCAGTGTTACATGGTGAGCTCTTTACATCCAACACTGATTTTTTTTTTTTTTTTTGAGATGGAGTTTCACTCTTGTCGCCCGGGCTGGAGTGCAATGGCACAATCTCGGTTCACTGCAACCTCTGCCTCCTGGGTTCAAGCAATTCTCCTGCCTCAACCTCCTGAGTAGCTGGGATTACAGGTGTCTGCCACCACACCCAGCTAATTTTTGTATTTCTAGTAGAGATAGGGTTTCACCATGTTGGCCAGGCTGGTCTCGAACACCTGACCTCAGGTTATCCTCCCATCTCTGCCTCTTAAAGTGCTGGGATTATCGGCGTGAGCCACACACCCGACCCCAACACTGATTTTCTTATCTTCTCCACAAAATCTGCTCCACCTGTGACCTTTTCCATTTGAATTAGTGGCAATTTTTATCTTCTAATTTCCCAGCCTACGAACACTGGAGTCATCATTGACTCCTCTCTTTTTCTTATAACCTCCATCCAATCAGGGAATTCTACTAGCTCTATCTTCAAAATATACCCAAACTCTCACCAGCACTTTTAATACTACGTCCTTGGTTCAAGCACCAAGCAATCTCTTGCTAGATCTTTGTAGTAGCCTCTCAGCTGATCTAGTTTTCGGCTAACCGCCCGAAAATTAATCATCAAACCAGCAACCAGAGTTATCCTTTTATTATGTGAATTGAATGATGTCTTCCATGAAACCCTCCAATGGCCCCCATTTTACTCAGCATAAAGCCAGAGTCCTTCGGTGGCCTCCAAGACTTGGCCCCACCTGGCCCTCCACTAACTTCCTAAGCTCATCTTCTCACATGTGCTCATTTCACACTGGCCAAAATGACCTTCTTGCTGTTCTTTGCCTCTATCAAGTTTTTGTCCAAATATAGACTTAGTAAGGCTTCCCCTGACTGCAACACAAAACCTCTAGCCCTCGCATCGGTAGTTCTCCTTCTCCTGCTCGTAATTTTCCTTCCATATCACTTATCACCTTCTAACACTGTCTTCCCCACTAGAATGTAAACTTCTTTGAAGTAGAAATTTTGCCTGTTTTGTTACTGATGTATTTCTAGCATCTTGAAAAGCAACAGTAAATGATTAATAAATGTTTGTTGAATGAACAAATGAACTTGGACTAACCTCTGTGTTTCATCCTGAAACATGGAATAGTATTACCTACTTAGAAGGGTTGTTGTGAGAATTAAATAGGTTAATACACGTGATGCGCTTTGACTAGCACCTAGTGCATGGTAAATGTTAAAAAGATAGTTTCGTTATTACATATGTTTGGCCTTACAGTAGTCCCCCTTATCCATAGTTTTGCTTTTCAGTTTCAGTTACCTATATTCACCTACAGTCCAAAATATTAAATAAAAAATTTCCAGAAATAAACAATGTATACCTTTTAAATTCCACGAATTCTGAGTATTATTATTGTTTTACTTTATTCCTTACTGTTAATCTCTTTCAGTGACTAATTTATGAACTTCATAATACGTATGTATGTACAGGAAAAAACAGAGTATATATATGGTGCAGTACTATTTGTGACTTCAGGCATCCACTGGGGTCTTGAAATGTATCCCCCATGGAAAAGAGGAGGCTACTGTACTGTAGAATCAGTCTCTTTAAAAAGTATTTCTTGAGTGTTAACTTTCATGTGAAATACCTTATTTACTCTTCACCTAAATTTCTATGAGGTAGGCTCATTTACACTGTGAGATTACAGCATTGGGCTTGTGACAAAGATGTGTTCCCAAGCCTGTCCAGCTGTAAGCTTTAGTCTTTGATAAGTGTTTGAGCTCTCATTTCCTCCTCCGGAGCCATATACCTGGTTATAGTTTACCTTCAAAGAAGTCTTTCAGTAGCATGAGACTCCTGCAGTATGTTCCCATTATGCAGGTCATTATAGCCTTTAAAACAACAGTGGAGTCATCAAATCTGCAGCAAGATCCTTCTTCTTACTATCTCCTGCCAGATTCTTTTCTGCCTCTATGAAATATTGGAAAACCTTGGAGATGTGTCCTCCTCCTCTCACTCCAGTTTTCCCTCCACTAATCCATTTTCATGACTTCAAGTACTCGTGGTCAAGAACTCCTGCATTTGTATCTCTAGTCTAGAATTCTCTCTTGAGCTCTAGATCAATGTACACCTCACCATCCACCATCCAACAATCTCCTCAATAAATCTACGGAATATATCCCATTGCCTCTTCAGAGGCCTTATCATAAAATGGAATTTATAATTTTCCCCCCTAAATCCACTCCTCCTCTAGAATTGTGATCTTAGTAAATGACACAACTTTCCTTCTAGGTCTACAGGTCTCCTTACATGGTAAGTAACTCCCTATTACACACCAGAAGCCCAGAGGGTCATTCTGATTCTTCTGTCATCTTCTTGGTCACTCACCAAAGTCCAGTCCTACATGGTCCTTCAATTTCTCCTCTTATTCCCATCCTTACTCCCATCATATTACTTTAAACCTTGATAATCCCTCTCTTCTATGTTACTACAATAGCTTCCTACATGATTTTTTTCCTACTCTCCCAAATTGTTTCACTTCCCAGTCACCTTCCATACTTTAGCCACACTCTCCTTTTCTGCTTAAAATTTCAGAGGCTTCCCATTGACCTCGTGATAAAGTCAATGTGTTGGCTTTTGATATTTCAAATTGGCTAGGCTAAACTATAGTCCCCAGTTATTCAATCAAATACTAATCAAGGTGCTACTATAAAGGGATTTTTCAGATGTGATTAAAAAACCCCTAACTAATTGAATTTAAATTAATTAAAAGATTATCCTGAGTGGGACTGACCTAATCAGGTGAGTCTTTTAAGAGGTTAGTCCTTTCTCAAGCTTCAAGATACCAAATAGCTTATCCTGTGGGATTCTAGCCTTCTTGTGATCTTCCCCTCCTGATGGCTTCCCTTACAGACTTTAGACTTGCTAGCCCGCCCTCACATTGTATAAACAGTAAACATATGTATGGTTGGGTACACACACACACACACACACACACACACACACACACACACACAGATTTCTACTTCTGTAATTGGACCCTGACTGATAGAGTTGTTTAAATAGTCTGTGAGCTGTAAGGCCTGGCACTATTAAACCCTGGTATACTTTTTCAACTTATCTCTCCTTTTCTGTGTCATGTAAGAATGCACTTAGCTGCAAGTAATAGAAAACCCAATTAGCATTTGCCTAGAGATAGGGCTTCCTTCTTTCACAAGCAAGACATTTGAGCAGCTCTGACAGAAGTCCAGATTTGGAGATACTACACAGCAGTGTTCCAGGGACCCCAGTGGTACTATCTCCTCTGCAGTCTTTTGTCTCATAAAGGTCACCTCTTTATGGCAAAATGGCTACAACACTCTTGGACATCAAATCAATGTACAGATAGAAAAGAGAAAGAGGTTTAAGAAAACAGCGAAAAAATGAAAGGACAAAAAGGCTCTCTCATTGCAAGGCTTTGTGTTTTTATGAGGGAAGGGTTGCTCTTTTCAGGGATTTCCCACTATATCTCATTGGCCAGAACTGCGTCACACGGCTGCCCCTTCTGGAAGACGGTGTGGGAAATCACATTTTTAACCTTGATAATCTCCATGATAGAGGCAGGCAACTGATAGTATTTGCCAAATTTCCTATCTTCTCTTTTCAAGTGGTTAACTCATACCTTTCTTCAATCTCAACATAAATATTATGAGAAGTTCTTCCTCATTCATCAGACCAGGTTTAGTCCAACTCTTAAAAACTCTTCTTTATAATGTTTACCATATTGAAGTCAATGTTCCTTGGTATATCATAAGCTATCCAACGGAGCAGAAACCAAATCTCTGGTATTCTTAGGGTTAACACAAAACCTACAACATATATTTGCTTCATAGTCTTGGCAGACCTGGTAAGCATGGTAGATTTTGAAATAATGCCATCTACCTCATCTACTAAGTTATATTTCCAGGATTTCTTTGAAGCTCCAGAAAGTGGAAAATTAGTAAGATTGTCTATAAGCCTCCTTTGCTTATGACTAAAGTTTTCATTCTTCCAATGCTAAGAAAGTAGCATTATTGATTTCCAGCATATAGGCAAAGGGGAGTCACCAGTATAGAGAAACCACACACACATTTTTCAGTGCAAATCTCCTGTCATAGCCTGATAGGAATACCCAGGAGGCCTGCATGTAATTGACTATCATCATTTACTGGGCAGATTTCTTCATAACATATAAAATATACGTAATTACAATTCATTAGAAGAGGATTAATTGAACTATAGTTATTCGTCAGTCAGTTCTTTTAGATTTCACAGAAGGCAGAAAGCTTGGTCCATTGTCTTGGGTGCTTAGATACTTCAATTGAATTGATGATGCCTTTATTAGAACCCCAAAGAGATTTAAAGGGCAACTAGTTGACAAGCATGATAACCAATCTACCACATGCACCCCCACATTGAAACTTTCTGGTTCTCTCATTAGCTGGATTAGTTTGTATGCCCAGAAAATTTTAATAAACCAGAGTTCTTATAATTCTCAGGAAACTAGATATATATTGATAAGGTTTTAATCATTCACACAGTAAGATGTCTGCATCTCCTGTTTCATGCATTGAAATACCTGAGAAATACCTATATCTGAAATTTTCCCATAGATCCCAAATTCAGATGAATAGAATGTGAGTTCCATGAAAGCAAAGACTTTGTTGTTATTGGTGATGATGGTGGTATGTGTTTCTCCCACTGCTGTACTCAGAGTCCTGAGCAGTACCTGGCACGTGGGAGGCAGTCAATAAATATTTATGGAATAAATTATTGTATAGTTATGAGATGGTATTATGTTTACACCTGTCACTCTTACCCTATTTATATGATGAATCACATTGATTGATTTTTTAATGTAAACCAAACTTACATATCTGGCATAAAGCCCACTTGGCAATTGAGCTAACACAGCGAGCTAACCAACTCACACGATCAAGCCTTATTAATACTTTCAAGAATGCAAGCAATCAAGAAGCACAAACAAAGAATGAAGTGGTCTGTGAAAACCCACAGGAATCCCCAGGTACTTCCTTCCTGCATTGAAAGTGTACTTTATGGATGAGAATGATAGCTGAATTCCCTAAGTGAAATCAGTATGTCATCTTACACGTTGGTGAGTCTTTGGGTTATGGAATACTTTCATTTTGTACCTCAGATATTTGTGTAGCCTAGGCAATATTCTCCAATTAGCCATGCTTCAATTGCTACTAGAATCTATGTATTTGTTTATGATATGCAGTCCTAAACAAGGACATCTTGTAAAGGGGATTTCACAGATAAAGACTTTATTACTAACAAATATCCTTAGTATATTTACTCCTGAAACAACAGAATATACATTCCTCTCATCTACACATGGCACATACTCTAAAGTTGACCATATAATTCATCATAAAATTCTTGGCAAATTAAAAAAAATTATATCAACCCCATTCTTAGAGCACAACAATAAAAATTATTAAAATAACTGAAAACCATACAATTATATGGAAATCAAACAACCTGCTCCTGAATGACTTTGGGATAAACAATGAAATTAAGGCAGAAATCAAGAAATTCTTTGAAACTAATGAGAACAAAGATACAACATAGCAGAATCACTGAGACACAGCTAAAGCAGTATTAACAGGGGATTTTACGGTGCTGAATACCCACATTAAAAAGTTAAAAAGATCTCAAATTAACATCACACCATCAAACTAGAAAAATAAGAGCAACCCAATCTCAAAGCCAGCTGAAGACAAGAAATAACCAAACTCAGAAGTGAACTGAAGAAAACTGAGACACAAAAACCTATACGAAAGATTAATGAATCCAGAAATCGGTTTTTTGAGAGAAAAAAATAATATTGATAGACTGCTAGCTAGACTAAGAAAGTGCACTTGGCTCATGCTACTGGCCCAGATCCCATACCTGCCAAGGGTGAGCCAGGCATGGAGTGGGATGTGTTAGCGAGTGAGGGGTATGTGAGTGAGTGAGTGCAGGGTCTAGTCACTGTGCACAACCAGGCATGTTAGCTGCTGCAGTGAGCCAGGCTCTGGCACAGGCACCAGCTCTGTGCAAGCCTGTGGCTGGATCAGATGCCCCACAAGTGGCTTCTGCAGCAAGCGCTTGTGTCTGAACGTGGTGGTGCCCAAAAGTTTGGAGATGCCAGAAACCACAGAGTCCCAAAGAGGGTATCACAACCCTGGCTCCAGGAGCCCCTAGGTCTGAGCTCCCTGAAGGGCTGCAGCTCTTCTCTCTTTCTCATTGCCCACAGCATGATGAGTGGTGGTGGGGGTGGGGGCTGGGAAGTGGGAAGAGGCTGTGTGTTTCAGTCCTCTTTGTGTTGCAGCTGTTTCAGTCTCACCATTCAGCAAGTCCCAAGTTCTTGTCCTGTGTCCAGGAAGAATGAGGTACACAGACAGCTGGAGGGTGAGCAAGGGAGAGAGAGGCTTTATTGAGTAACAGAACAGCTCTCAGGAAACCCAAAGTGGGTAGCTCTTTTCCACAGGAAGGTAGTTCTGACAAGTGCAGCCCTCAGTGGAGAGGAGACCTGGAGTGGGTATCTTCTATCTGCAGGCAGGTCATTCCAATGAGTGTCCAGCTCTCAGTCTAGAGGAGACCCAGAGTGGGTAGTTCCTTTCCACAGGCAGGTAGTCCCAATGAGTCAAGGAGACCTGAGTGGGTAGCTCCTTCCTGTAGCTGGCAGTTCCAACGTCTATGTAAGTCTGGCCAGGTTCAGGAATTTTATGGGCTCAGAAAGGAGGAAGTCCATGCTGATTGGTCCATCGGTGGCCATGGGCAGGCACAGAAAAAGCACCATAAGTTCCCACTCCCAGCCCAGAGCTCCAACCGGAACTGACAGCTCAACCCTCAGACTTTAGGTCATGCCTGGTTTGAAGGTGGGGCTTCACTAGGGACCTGCCCCTTTCTGCCTCCTGCCACTATCAGTCATGTTGTCTATGGCACCCAGGCTGTTTGTGCCAAGGGGTGCTTGCAGACCCATGCCAAACTGTCTTCAGACCTCCTGGCCTTGTCGGCACCCAGAGTCTGGAGGGGGCCAAGGCAGCAAGGGGACAGTGTCAGCTCTGACCTGAGTGTGCACACACCTGGCCAGGTTGTGCCAGCATCTGGGCTTGGTCACAACTTTGCTCCATCCCAGAGTGAGTGCTGGGAGCAGGGAGAGGCCAGGGAGCAGGGGCAGGCACTTCCAAGCCTGTGGCAGCTGGGGTATATTCCTGGGCCCCCAAGAGCACAGGGATACCTGGGTCTGGAGCCACAGCTGGGTGGCTGCAACTGAGCCTGGGAGCTTGGGGCTCCTGCCCTCCAACTTAGTAGGGGTAGGTGCTACCTCCTGTTCCTGGCCCCTGTCAGTCTGCAGAGCCCATAATCCCAGCCACACCTCCCCCACTGCAGTGGGCATCTTTGCAGCAGCTGCTCCAGATGTGCCGCCCGTGCCATCACTGGCTAGCCGTTTGCGGAAGATTGAAACTGGACCTCTTCCTTGCACCATACACAAAAATCAACTCAAAATGAATTAAAGACTTAAATGTAAAGCCCAAAACATAAAAACCTTGAAAGGTAACCTAGGAAATACTATCCTGTATATCAGACCTGGCAAAGATTTCATGATGAAGATGCCGAAAGCAATTGCAACAAAGACAAAAATTGACAAATAGGACTTTGTTAAACTAAAGAGCTTCTGCATACCAAAATAAACTATCAACAGAGTAAGCAGACAACCTACCGAATGGGAGAAAATTTTTGAAAACTATGCATCTGACAAAGGTCTTATAACTAGAATCTTTAAGAAATTTACAAGAATAAAACAACCACATTAGAAAGTGAGAGAGGACATGAACAGACACTTCAAGAGAAGACATGTGGGGTATATGTGCAGGTTTGTTATATAGCTACAATGCATGTCACGAGGGTTTGGTGTACAGATTATTTCATCACCCAGGTATAGCATAGTACCTAATAGGTTTTTTTTCCAGTCCTCATTCATCTCTTCCTAAATCCACCCTCAGATAGACCCCAGTGTCAGTTGTTCCCTTCTTTGTGTTCATATGTACTTGATGTTTAGCTCCCACTTATAAGTGAGAACATGTAGTATTTGATTTTCTGTCCCTGCATTAATTCACTCAGGATAATGGTCTTCAGCTCAACCCATGTTGCTGCAAATAACATTATCTTACTCTTCTCTGTGGCTGCAAGCATGCCATGGTGTATATGCAAACATTTTCTTTATCCAGTCTAATATCAATGGGCATTTAGGTTTATTTCATGTCTTTGCTCTTGTGAATGGTTCTGCAATGAACATATGTGTGCATGTGTCTTTATGGCAGAAAAACATATATTCTTTTGGGTATATACCCAACAATGAGATTGCTTGTTTGAATGGTAATTCTGTTTTTAGTTCTTTGAGGAATCGCTACACCATTTTCTACAATGGCTGAACTATTTTACCTTCCCACCAGCAGTGTATAAGCATTCCTTTTACTCCACGACCTCACCAGCATCTGTGATTTTTGACTTTTTAATAATCCTGACTGGTGTGAGCTGGATCTTATTGTGGTTTATTTGCATTTTTCTAACGATAGCGCTGTTGAGCATTTTTTCATATGCTTATTGGCCAAATGTATGTCTTCTTTAGAACAGTGTCTGTTCATGTCCTTTATCCACTTTTTAATAGGGTTGTTTTATTCTTATAAATATTAAGTTTATCAAAGATTCCAGATATTTGACCTTTCTCAGATGCATAGTTTGCAAAAGTTTTCTCCCATTCTGTAGGTTGTCTTTTTACTCTGTTAATGCTTTCTTTTGGTATGCAGAAGCTCTTTAGTTTAAAGAAGTCCTATTTGTCAATTTCTGTTTTTGTTGTGATTGCTTTTGGCATCTTCATTATGGAATTGATAGGGACAGGAGGCAAGGAAATTCTGGACAGAGGAGGGTGGATCACCAGTGAGGGCCCCACCCTAAAGCCAAAAAACCTGTTACCATGGCCCAAAGTCAGAATATACACCTGTTTTACCGCTCCAGTATTGCCTTTTCCAAAACCATCCATGACCAAACCTGCCCCCATCTTGTGGCCATAAAAACCCAGGCTCAGCCGACACAGAAGAGGAAAATCACAGCTGGACGTCAGAGACTACAGTTGGACATAAGAGAGAAGCAGCTTGACTTCCAAGGGACAGCTTGATGGCGTAGCTTCGGAAAGAAGTCTGGCTGGGGATGGTGGGGTGGGGACTTCCTGCTCCACCTATTTTGCAGCTCCCCTTCCCACTGAGAGCCACTTTTATTGGCAATAAAATCTGTGGATTTACTATCTTCAATTCGTTTACGCAACTTCATTCCTCCTGGATGCCGTAGAAGAACTCAGGTGCCACAAGTGTGGGTGCAAAAGGCTGTCACACTTACCCCCCACTGAGTTGTTAACACTTATGCCTCCATGGGCAGCAAAGCTAGAAGAGCACTGTAGCACTTCCTCTGGGGCTTCAGGGATTGCAGACAATCCCCCAGATGCTACCACAAGGCCAGTACAGAATTCGCACTTGCCAGCACCCCAAAGCGCTTGCCCTGGCTCCTGTGCCTACTCACTTGCCTGCTCCCTCTCCCAAGAGTGGTGGAGCACAGCAGGTCAAGTGAATGGAGTTCACCCCTGGCAGTGCCCGTGCACTCCAGTTCCCATATGTGAAGGGGTCAGGGAAATATCTTGCTTCAAAGTCTTTGCCAGGGGCCAGGTACAGTGGCTCACGCCTGTAATCCCAGCACTTTGGGAGGCTGAGGTGGGCGAATCACAAGAGACCAGCCTGGTCAACATAGTGAAACCCTGTCTCTACTAAAAATACAAAAAATTAGCTGGGTGTGGTGGCAGGTGCCTGTAATTCCAGCTACTCAGGAGTCTGAGCAGGAGAATCGCTTGAACCTGGGAGGCAGAGGTTGCAGTGAGCCAAGATCGCGCCACTGCTCTCCAGCCTGGGTGACAGTACAAGATTCCATCTCAAAAAAAAAAAAAAAAAAAAAAAAGTCTTTGCCAGGTCTTATGTCGAGAATGGTCATCTTTCAGGGTTTTTATAGTTTAGGGTTTTACATTTAAGTCATTAATCCATCCTGAGTTGATTTTTGTATATGATGTAAGGAATGAGTCCAGTTTCAATCTTCTGCAAATGGCTAGTCAGTTATCCCAGAGATGTCAGCACCAGCCTGTCTGGAGCAGCTGCTGTGTAGACACAGGCTGCAGGAGGGAGGGCATGGCCAGGGCTGTGTGATTCGCAGAGCCAGTGGGGTAGGAACAGGCTGGAGCCCCGCTCCCTACTGGGTCAGTGGGATGGGAGCCCCATGCTCCCAGGCTGCAGCTGCCCAGCTGTGGCTCCAGACCCAGACATCCCTGTGCTCTTGGGGGCCCAGGAAGCCTCCCCATCCCCCACCACAGGTTCAGAAGTGCCTGCTCCCACTCCCTGGCCTCTCCTTGCTCCCTGCACCCACTCTGGGGTGGAGCAAAGTTGTGGCCAAGCCCAGGCACTGTCACAAGCCAGCCAGGTGTGTACATGCTCAGGTAACGCTGATACACCAGCCCCCTGCTGCATTAGCCCCCTCCGTACTTTTGGCACTGATGAGTACACGTGGGAGGCAGAAGAACGGGGAGGGCGGCTGAAGGCAGCTGGGCATGGGCTTGCAGGTGCACTTGGGCAGAGACAGCCTGGGCACTGTGGATGACATGATTGATGATAGAAGGAGGCAGATAGGTTCCTGGGCAGAAAGGGGCAGGTTTCTAGCAAAGCCCCACCTTCAAGCCAGGGAGAGCCTGAAGCCTGGGGGCTAGGCTGTCAGGTCTGGGTGGAGTCCACCGCCCAGAGGGAGAACTTATGCTGCTTTTTCTAGGCCTGACCATGCTTGCCCATGACCCAGTCAGCATGCACTTCCTTGCTTCTGAGCCCATGAAAATTGGGACGCAGCCACACTGACACAGACATGAGGACTACCAGCTGCAGGAAGGAGCTACTTGCTTCAGGTCTCCTTGACTCGTTGGGATTACCTGGCTGTGGAAAGGTGTTACCCACTTCATGTATCCTGAGCACAGTTCTGTTGCTCAGTAAAGCTCCTCTCCACCTTGCTCACCCTCCAGCTGTCCACGTACATCATTCTTCCTGGACACAGGACAAGAACTAGGGACCTGCCAAGTGTCAGAACTGAAAGAGCTGTAAAACAAACTAAAAAACATTTTAGAATTTTACTCCTTTTCCCTTTCTGTTTCTTTTAATGCATTGTCTGCTACATTTATTCACTTTTGTATTTCTTCTAGTCTTCATTTCTGAAATGACTCTTCTATCTATGTATTTCCTTCCTTTGGGAATCAATTTCTACAATTACTTTACTTTCATATTTTAATATAGAATAGGCATTCATTGAGTCCATCACTTAAAATTTTTTTTGGCTCAGTTTGAGATACTAGATTATAGTTTTCATAAGTTTTGGGGCATGTGTTTCTGGCGTGCCATTACTTGTCTATATGGGTATTTTCCTGTTCCTTTTTAAAATTTATTAAATTTATTATACTTTTTTTTAACTTCTTTTAGTGGATGTCCTAGAGTTTGCAAAATAAAGTAAAAATAAAATAATTTTTTTATTTTTTTGTCCCATTACTGCTATTCATTTCTTATATATAAACCTTCTAAACACGTATATACACACAAGATAATTGTAAAATTGAATACATAGTTACTATAATTTTGAACTATTATAGGCTAGATCAACTAAGAATAAGAAAGATAAAAGTTCTTATTTTATTTTCACTTATTTATTTTTTGATGCTCTTCCTTTCTCTATGTAAATCTGGTTTCTGATCTATATTATTTTTCTTCTTTCTGATAAACTTCTTTTAATATTTCTTGCAAGGTGGATCTACTGGTAGCAAATTCCCTCGATTTTGTTTATCTGAAAAAATTTGTATTTTTCCTTCACTTTTGAAGGATAGGTTTTCACAGGGTACAGAATTCTAAGTTGGTGGGACTTTCTTTCCCTCAACACTTTAAATATTTTACCTCACTTTCTTTTTGCTTGTCTGGAGTCTGAGAAATCAGGGGTAATTCTTATCTTTTTCCTTCTATGTGGAAGGTATATTTTCCCTCTGGCTTTTTTCAGGATTTATTTGATTTTCTGTAGTTTAACAATGATATACCCAGGTGTAGTGTTTGTTTTGTTTGCATTTTGTACTTATCCTGTTTGGTGTTCACTGAACTTCCTGATTCCGTGTTTTGGTGTCTGACGTTAAGTTGGAGAAATCCTATCATTATTATTTCAAATATTTCTATTCTCCTTTTTTTCTTCTCCTTTTGGAATTCTCATTACACATATTTGATGCCTTCTCTACTTTTCCCACAGTCCTTGGACATTCTGTTCTTTTCATCAGTCTTTCTTCTCTTTGCTTTTTAGTTTTAGATGTTTCTATTCATATGTTTTCAAGCTCAGAGACTCTTTCAGTCTCAGTTGTGTTCCGTCTACTAATAAACCGATCAAAGGCATTTTTCATTTCTATTACAGTGTTTTTGATATCTAGCATTTCTTTTGCTTCCTTTTTAGAATTTTCATCTCTCTGCTAACATTGCCTCTCTTTTCTTGCATGCGGTCTGCATTAGCCATTAGAGCCTTTTGCATATGGCTTATAGTTGTTCCAAATTCTCAGTCTGATAATTCCAACATCCCTGCCATGCCTGGGTTCTGATGCCTGCTCTATCTCTGTAAATAGTGGGTTTTATTTATTTTTAACATTTTTGTATGCTTTGTAATTTTTTCTTGATAGCTGGACATGACATTCCAGGTAAAAGGATCTGTTGAGACTGGGCACAGCGGGTCACGCCTGTAATTCCAGCACTTTGGGAGGGCGAGGCGGGTGGATTGCCTGAGTTTAGGAGTTCGAGACCAGCCTGGGCAACATGGTGAAAACCTGTCTCTACTAAAATGCAAAAAAATTAGCTGGGCGTGGCAGCATGCACCTGTAATCCCAGCTACTTGGGAGGCTGAGACAGAATCGCTTCAACTGGGAAGACGGAGGTTGCAGTGAGTCAAGATTGTGCCACTGCACTCCAGCCTGGGTGATAGAGTGCGACTCCGTCTCAGAAAAGAAACCCTGTCGAAATAGGTCTTTAGAGGTATGATTGGGGGAAGGAAAGCATTCTATAATCCTGTGATTAGGTCTGTTTTTAAGTGAGCCTGTGCCTCTGGACTATGAGCTTCACAAGTACTTCCCACTACCCCCTTATCCCCCATTTAGGTGGGACAAGGATGCTTATAGGGAACTGGAGTTGGGTATTTCCTTTCTGCCATGTAGAGGCTGCAGCTAGCGGTAGCTAAAGCTAGGTATTTCCTTTCCCCTAAGACAGGCTCTGATAAAACTCCAGCAGGTTATACTCTGGTGAAATAATTTCTCTTGAGGCCAGGCCTTTTTAGGAAGAATGCAATGCTCTAACGTATTTCAAAATGATTCCTTTTCCCCTCCCTCTGCTGGAAGCATGAGGAGATTCTTCTGTGATATTTACTCTGAAAACCTAGATGAACTCCTAGAGGTAAAACTCACAAAATATAGAGGGCTCCCTATGACTGAGTCCCCTGGCATTTTTAACTCTTAGACTCTCCATACAGAGCCTCCAGCAGTTCATCAATCACAGTTCAGGATTTTGTTGTTTTTCCCCAGCGTTGATTCCCTGGGCAGTTTCTACTTCTGAGTCTCTACCCAGTACCCAGTGTCTCCCAGTATTCACTGTCTTTCTTTCCAATCTTGGGGGTAGCAGTTTTCCCTGTGCCCTTACTTCTCTTTTAAATCCAAAAGGAGTTGATTTTTTCAGTCTTTTTAGCTTTGTTCTTGTTGTTAGGACAGAGCGGCCGCTTCCAAACTCTTTACCAGCAGAAGCAGAAACTAGAGTTTATGCTTAAGTTTTTTTTTTAATTCTGAACAGTAAAGAAGTATGATATAGTTCAATAATGTTCTCATTTTACCTGTATTGATTGCTTTGATGCGTGTGTGTGTGTGTGTGCGCGCACGCCCATTTGACTTGACCCCCATGCCAGGCTTGTTTGCTTGAGGAGTTACCCAGATTGCTGTGGCATGGACATTACTATATCCAACTGAGACTTTCAGGGGGACGTAACTTGATTAGAAACCCGGTAGGTAACAGAGCTGGAGTAGGAAATCCATGAGTCTGTACTATCCCACTCCACCTGAGAATAAAAAGCAGCAGCAGACACAAGTGTGAAACATGTCAACCCCAACTATTTTAATATTGATATTTATGAAAATCCTCAGCCTTGAGTATCATTTCATTTTCTGGTCAAAGTTCATAGTTATAAATAAACAGGCATTATCAACAATAGGTACCTATAGTATCTTATTAATTCTAAGAGGTGTCTTTTCTTTACATGTTAATATCTCTGAAATCAAGATGTAACTTATGATGGCATCCTATATTTGATGAAATCTAGTAATACTTTCAATGTGTTTATTTTTTTTTTATTTTTTGAGACGGAGTTTCGCTCTTGTTACCCAGGCTGGAGTGCAATGGCGCAATATCAGCTCACTGCAACCTCCGCCTCCTGGGTTCAGGCAATTCTCCTGCCTCAGCCTCCCGAGTAGCCGGGACTACAGGCACGCGCCACCATGCCCAGCTATTTTTTTGTATTTTTAGTAGAGACGGGGTTTCACCATGTTGACCAGGATTGTCTCGATCTCTTGACCTCGTGATCCACCTGCCTCGACCTCCCAAAGTGCTGGGATTACAGGCGTGAGCCACCGCGCCCGCCCAATGTGTTTATTTTACATTAGATGCCATTCTAATTGTTTTAAGACTCCCAGTAACCCTACATGTTGGTGAGATTATTAACCTCATTTTGGAGGTAAAAAAGCTGAGGCATAGAATGATTAAATAGCATGCTGAAGGCCACACAGCTGATAGGCAATAGCAATCAGACTGGTACCATGAGGGGCGCTTCAGAGCTTGTGTTCTTAACCTAAAAAGACATGGAAGCTACTCACTGCTCTCAAGAAAGAAGGCAGACTGGGCCTACGCAAGACTGAAAAAAGACCTAAACTCAAAGGTTTAATAAAAGTTGACTGCATTACCTAATTATAACTTCCTTTTCGTGCTCTCATGTCTTCCTTCCAAGTGTTCTGGCAGTGCTTTCTCATCCAAGATGCTGGGTCAGTTTCCATGGAGTTAAACACTATGGGAAGTAGGAAAAGAGAAAAGAGTCAGGTGTCAGAAGAATATAGTCCTGGAAAAGTTCTGACTCAGTGTTTTGCTACCGGAAGGCAACTTGGCAGCTTACCTTTATTGGCAACTTGGCAACTTATCTAGGATATGCTACAAGTCTGACTTCTGGAATTCTGAAATTTTTTTCCTCCTATGCTTTTTGGTCCTGAATTCACTGGAAAATTTAGTTTTTGTTTTGTGCTGAAACCAGGGAAGGAGAACCGAATTAGGGAAGTTGAGAATTGTTCCAATCATCCTGCTATACCTTTCAAACTCTGGTTAAAGTGATCATTTAAAAAAAGACACACACGAAAAAAACCAAAG
Source organism: Sapajus apella (assembly GCF_009761245.1). NCBI lineage: Eukaryota > Metazoa > Chordata > Mammalia > Primates > Cebidae > Sapajus > Sapajus apella. The sequence goes on along the minus strand of NW_022436962.1, from coordinate 20,748,563 downwards.
CCTCTACAGATGTAGTTCTCATGATAAATCACTTTTTAATCAGTCATAATTTTGCATTAAGTGCTGAATAAATGTCCTTTGTTTCATACTTAAACTGTCAGTTACGAACATGGGGAGGGCAGACTAGTGCCTATCATTAGAGTAGAGAAAAATCAATACCATTTTTAATTAAAGGCAGGCACAGCCAGGCTTTAAGACAAGCAAATCTCCTTGTCAGATCATCTCCCCTTTAAACTCTTTCAGAAGTTCAGTTCAGAAGCTAAGAGACATCCAAATGCCGGAAGAGAGTGACACAAATGCTTTGGGGGAGAGGAGTAGGCAAACAAATGAAGATGACAGAAGGAAACATGGGGAAATGTGTGCTTTTCACTCAGTGTGCCCTAAGGGGCAATCTTAAGGTGTGACAAAAGGTAGATGCTGGCTTACGCTATTGAGGTGATGTTTTCACTTGCAGACTAAAAGAGGACTTGCAGACTAAAAGAGGATGGAAGGACAGTCAAACAGACATTCTTGCCAGTCATATTTTATTATGGTTTAGAAACAAGCACACTGTATTTTTTAATGATTCCTTTCACACTATATTTTACAGCATGGCATTTTCTCACTTTGTAGAACAGTAGTCCAGCAAGCAGAACTCAAATTGTTCTATAACCTAATGGCAGAGGTGCCATTCCATCACTTTTGCTACAGTGTGTTTCTTAAAAGCAAGTCATTAGGCCAGCCCCTACTCAAGGGGAGAGGCTTACACAGGGTATGAGTACCATGAGGTGGGTCAGTGAGGACCCCATTGAAAGCTGCCTGCCACAGACCTTGATATCAAGAAGCATATAATCTACTTAGAGTGAGAATACAAATACATTTAGAGCAATAAGAGAAAAAGAAGAGGTAACATTTAATCAAATGCCGAAAGATGATAGAGCCAATGAGTTCTAGAGATAGGAAGGATGGAAATGATATGGAAAGAATTTACTTAATGAAGGCTGATGGCACTTTGGTAAAGGTACAAGGCTATTTAGAATAATGTGACTGATTTCCTTCTGGTTATATGAGAATTACCATGTAAAGGACCCTCAGAGGCTCTTCCTAGCTTTCAGAGTTTTTATAAATCATGTGCCTGCCTTCTAGTTATTGTTATTTTCTTCTTCAGATGAGAATTCCAGCTAAGGCTGGTTTTGTAGGCAATGCTTTTACCAATCCTAATTTTACCAATCCTAATTTTGCCTTATGATTCTAAGTAATTTTTTTTTTTGAGACACAGTCTTGCTTTGTTGCCCAGGCTGGAGTGTAGTAGTGTGATCTCTGCTCATTGCAACCTCTACCTCCCAAGTTCAAGTGATTCTCCTGCCTCAACCTCCCAAGTAGCTGGGATTACAGGCACCCACCACCACACTTGGATAATCTTTGCATTTTTAGTAGTAATGAGGTTTTGCCATGTTGGCCAGCCTGGTCTCAAACGCCTGACCCCAACTGAACCACCTGTCTCGGCCTCCCAAAGTGCTGGGATTACAGGCATGAGCCACCACACCCGGCCCAATATTTTTTAAAAAATCCATCTGAAAATAGCTTAAGGATGAGCATTCCAACTGAGACTGGTTTTGTAAGCAATGAATGCTTTTACCAATCCTAATTTTACCAATCCTAATCTTTATGATTCTAAGTAGCATATATTTTTTAAATCCATCTCAAAATAGTTTAAGAATAAAATATGATCCAGCAGTTCCTGTAATTCAAAGATCCAGGGGTAAGTGAAACCTCAGATTCTGTGTGATCAGGAAACTCAGCTCCTGATTCAGGGGTTTTCTGAGCTCTGCTCTCCTTAGTGTGTGGGCTTCATCTCCAGGTGGTTTCCATACAGCAAGGTGGCAACTGACAGCAAGCAGGGCAGCATACAATCTTATTCACATCCGGAAGTCCCTGTGTGCCCTTCACCACAAACTCCACATATTGTTTTCACATTAGCCACTAATTTCTGCCTAAATGTCAATGTTTCTGTGAAGCCCAACAAAAATGGGTCCTATTTTAAATAACATCCTCATACAGGACAGAAGCAGGATGCATAAAATCCACTACGCAACCCATAAATCAATAGCACACTTTTGTTGTTGTTTTTAAACCACTTTTTTAAAAGAATGTTGCTCATTTCATGCATACTGTCCTTAGGTCCAAGCCAGAGGCCTCTGCTCTGACTCAATATCTGTAACCCCTCTTCCTCCACCCATTTTGGCAATCTCTTCTCAAAATGTTGGAGATCTAATTCCTTGTCTGGAACCAAGCAGGGCACCCAAAGTTCCTGTTTCTGCCTTTTTGTGGGGCTCTCTGACCCCTTACCCTGCTGGATCAAGAGGATCCTGCAGAAACTGGCACCCAGAGTGGTGCCAACGTGCTAATTTTGGGTGACTCCCACTCATGTCAGGCACATGGAAGAATTAAGGGGTCTGGACTACAGCCCAGTTCTGTTAGAGCCATGCCTCTCTTCCAATCACAGTGCTGCTTCCCAGTGCAGGAGGCTTCCTTGTCCCTTCCTCTGCGTGCTCCCGTGTTGGCACCCAAGGTGGTCACTCATCCTCTCCACAGATCCCAGGCAACGCTGGGATGGCCACTGCTCCACCAGATCAACAGGCTCCCCTGGCTGAGTCAACAAATGCACCTGATGTGGCTCTCCATGCGTGCCTTCCCGGAGTTTGTCTCAAAGGACAGACGTTTCTTATGGGAATGGGCCTGCTTTTCTTGGGCTGCCCAGCAGACGCTGTATGGCAAAGGTGTGGTCAACAACGAAGGATCACATTTTAGGAACATAGAAATTACAGCCCAGGGTTCAGGAGAAGTCATGTCTGGAAGATCTATTTGTGTGTTTAATTCTGATTAGTAAATTTGACCAGAAAATGAGATATGGTTTACATTTTCCTGCATACTCTGGATAAGTCTTGAATGTGTAGTCATCCTCAATGAAACATAGTTAACAACCTTTGAGAGAAGTCGTTGGAAGCCAGCATTCATTAGTAGCACCATGGATGATGTAAAGAGCATTTCATATTGGAAAACTACCAAAACAGGCTGGGCACGGTGGCTTATGCCTCTAATCCCAGCACTTTGGGAGGCCAAGGCGGGTGGATCACCTGAGGCCAGGAGTTCAAGACCAGCCTGGCCAACATGGCAAAACCCCGTCTCTACTAAAAATACAAAAATTAGCCGGGTGTGGTGGCACACGCCTGTAATCACAGCTATTTGGGAAGCTGAGGTAGGAGAATCTCTTGAACAGAGAGATGGAAGTTGCAGTGAGCTGAGATTGTGCCACTGTACTCTAGCCTGGGTGACAGAGTTAGATTCCATCTCGAAAGAAAAAAAAAACAAGGAAACAAAGATCTATATTGTTTCAATGCAAGCAGATTCTGAAGAGCTATGACATTTTAAGCCATAAAAGTAGAATTTTTACTTTTTTCTTATGAAGGAAGATACAAAATTAGCTGAGAAGGGAGCATTGGCATTAAAGACCACAAAGAGATGGTGCATGGACTGAAACAGGCATTGATGACTCCTACCCATGAAGAGAATCTCCATGTGCTCTGATTGAACAATAAACAAATATGTGTCTATTCTCTACCTGTCTATTCTAAATCTTCATTAATATACCATTATATCTCACATGGGCTCATTTAATTTTCAATCCAATTGTTTATATAGACAAGAGTTCATAAAAAGTATTTGTCCCAGGTCCTGTATACCCTAGGGATATCCTGTATATCAGAGTGCTAATTCTGAAACAGTTACTTAGATGCCATGAAAGAGACATATGTATAGATATATAGATAGATAATTTCTGAAGCTGGATTATCCAATTTGTGTAGTTTACAAAAGGTCAGAAAGATGCATATATATGTATATATACACACACATACACACTCATGACACAATTTGTCTATGGGAAATATATTTGTCACTAATGATCTATTTAATTTTAATACATGCATAACTCAACCAAAGAATTCTTTCTCTCTTTTTTTTTTTAAGACGGGGTCTCACTCTGTCAACTGTGTCACCCAGGATGGAGTGCAGTGGTACGATCATGCTCTTGCAGCCTCAGTCTCCCTGGGCTCAAGCAATCCTCCCATCTCAGTCTCCCCAGTAGCTTGGATGACAGGCATGCAACACCACTCCTGGCTAATGTTTTTGTATTTTGTAGAGGTGGGGTTTCGCCATGTTGCCCAGGCTGATCTTGAACTCCTAGGCTCAAGTGATCCACCCACTTTGGCCTCCCAAAATGCTGGGATTACTGGCATGAGCCTTTACGCCCAGCCAACCAAAGAATTAGTAATGGTATAGTGTTGACATGTAATTGATTGATCCACAAATTGTAATTGCCTATAAAATCATGAAAACTTCTTGGTGGCCTCCATAGTCTTTCCTTGACACCAGCTGTAGCTACCCGTTCTTGGACAGAGACCCTCCCCTCTCTTCAAGTCTCCACACTCCTCCAAGGCCTGACTCAAGTTCAATATTTTAAATGAACTTTTGTTTAAGAGGTTGTAGTACATATCCCTGAACAGTCATCAGAAATGATAACGTTTACTGTTAATACAAGTTATTTGGAGGTTTGGAGGTTAACTACACAAATGTCGCAATTCCTGTTTTGTCTTACATATTTCTTTAGCTTTTGATGTTATGTTTTACTCTCTTTTGCATTGCCCTTAGCTACTGCACAAAGTTGATTGTCAGTATGTATCTATTGATTTGTAGACGAATGAACAGCATGGAATTCCAGACAGGCCTTTGTCCCAGGAGGTGACTGGATCAACTACAATTACCTTGGTAAGGTTGAGGGAAGGAGCTGGGGATAAAGTGTTATGTGTGTAAGAGAGGAAAAGGGAGAGAGAAATGCAGGTGATCACAGGATTGTATATCTATTTAATATTAATATATATTTTTATATATGCCATTTATTGTTCTGTGTGAAGAGTGTTTAATTAAAATTACACAGTGAAATAAGACCTATCTCTAGGTTAAAAAAAATCCCTTAGTGGATTTTCTATACTTTTTCTTCTGCAATTATAGTATAAACAATACATTAGTAGTTTCAGATAATGTCAATAGTGATTCCTTAATTTTTTAAATCTTAAATTAAGTAAGTTCAATGTGGCAGTCCTCTAGTGGCTTGATTTTCTGATGAGCACAGGGAAAGGAATTTATTATAGAGGTCTCTAGATTATTTCCCACTTGATTGGAAGTTTTTTTGAGAGCAGAGCTATGGTATTCACTAATTTCAACAGACTTTATTTTTTAGAAGTTTTTTTGATTTACAGAAAAATTGAGAAGATAGTATAGTGTTCCCATATATCCAGGCATCCAGTATCCCTTATTATGAGTATCTTATCTTGGTATGAATTATTGGTTACAGTTTAATGAACCAATATGCATACATTATTATTAGCTAAGGTCCATATTTTACTCAAACCTCCATAATTTTACCAAATAACATTTTTCTCTCCAGGACCCCATCTAGGACACCCCATTGCATTTATATTTGTTCATTATGCCTCCTTAGATTCCTTTTGGCTGTTGCAGTTTCTCAGACTTCCCCTATTTTTGTGAACCTTGGTAGTTTCGAGAAATACTGGTCAGGTATTTTGTAGACTGCTCATCTATTAGAGACTGTCTGATTTTTTTTTCTCATAATTAATCTGGGGCTATAGGTTTTTAGCAGGCTAATTACAGAGGTAAAGTGGCATTTTCATCACATCCTCTCATATACGTCACATACATATACGCATCGATATATCATATATCATATCAGTGTGACTTGTCACTTTTGTGCAACTGGTGGTGGTAGTTTTTGTCAGTTTCCTCCACTGTGCAATCAGTCTTTTTTCCCCACTTTCCACTCTGTACTTTTTGGAAGAAAGTCTCTCTGTGCAGCCCACATTTACGGAGTGGGGAGTTCATGCTCCTCTTCCTTGAGGATGAAGTACTTACAACAGTTATTTGGAATTCTGCTATGCAGAGTGTTGGTCTCATTTCTCCCAATCAGTCAATTAATATCAGCATGGATTCATGGAAATTTAGACAGATATTTAGTCCTTTGAGTTAGAATCTAATACTACCGTTTTTGTTGCTCAAATTGCCCCAGCTTTGGCCATTGAGATCTCTTTCAGTGGCTCCTGTGCCCCTTGGATAGACCCACATTATTGAGGGGGTTTGGTGTTTCAAGTTTTTTTTTTTATTACTTTCTTCCTTTCTGGTACACATGATCTGAACTCCCAGTAACTCAATTAACTAATTGTTAAATAAGTGTATAATATATTAAATCATAGTATGCCTTATTTTGCTATCATATTTACCTAGTTTAATTTTCAAAAACTGTAACACCTCTGGTTGTATTTCTGTCTTGTAAAAATGCCCACACCGCCTATTTTGTGATCAAATATGTTTACATTTTTCCTTCTTGAAGATTTCTCCCTCTATATTTCAGTTACTGGCCAGAAGTTCAGAGGCATTTCAGCAACATTTTTGGATATTTACTTAAATAATTCTAACGGCTTTCTAAAATTTAAAGCGCCTGAAAGCAAAACTCTGAAAGCTCAACTGACTCAAATGACTCTAGCTAAGTTGGAGATGGGAGCTTTACTTTCTCTCTTCTCAACTCAGGCCTCCCTGCTCCATCTCCCATGGCCGACATAAAACAAGACATTGACCCGGGAGTTGAAAAGCTAAGAAAAGGGCCTAGCATGAGTGTGGGCAGATGTAGTAAATTTATGTCTCAGGTCAACCCAATTTACTCCTGCCTCCTCCCCCCAGTTCTTCCCTGTCCCTCGAGTCTTGCTTCAGACAATGAATTTCCAGGGAGTTTTTTACCTTTTGATCTCCTCTCTGATCTAATGCAATTGTCCACTGGCAGAAGCGCTGTGAGGTGCAGAATAAAGTAAGGAAGTTAATTTGATTTTCACTCCACCCCCACCCTTAAGATCTACATGTATTTATTGTATTAGATTCCTAATGAGATTCTCAGTCTGCACTCAAGCAAGAGACTTGGAGAGCAGTGGCTGTGGGAGGGGCTCATCTCAGGAGAGTTTTCCCCATTTACATCCCATCTTTAATGGATACGGACCTGCCTGCCCTTGAGTCATAAGGTGATCATATTTCCCTTCCTGGACTCTACTGGACAAGAAGTGGGAAAACAGCCACTGCTGCAGGGAAGCCTGGGACTTCTTTTCAATTCCAGGGGAAAGAATACAAAACTAAAGGTTTGTGCCGAGCTGAACAGCTCATGGAAAGAGCTTCAAGCACATTTCCAGTCTCAAAGCAACTGTTTCAGAAGGAGATTTGCTCCTGTGTGGAGGCGCCCTTGTTTCGGTTTTTGACACCAGCACTATAAATAGTGAACAACAAAAAATAACATTTCACAGGGTCTTCCCCAGAGTATCAGATTATTCCCTGGACCATTTCAGTTGCAGAGGTGGTTCCACGGATTTCAGATTAAGTCTCAGCCAGTCTGGCTGGCCAGGGACCATTTGAATGGGACATAAATAGGAAGTCTGTTCTGGAGAAGTCTGTCCTTTTCAACGCAATGCTCGTTCACTCCCTCAACCGTCCCCACCACCCACAATAACAGATTATAACCATTTCATAAATGTCAACCCTCCATTTATCTAGTGTGTCCTTATATCTACCAGGACTTTTGCAGTGATACTGACGTTACCCCTTACCTATTTTCCAGATCCAAAATATTTAATTTACCTGTTTCAAATTATACTATACACTAGGGAGATAGTGTGATACAGTTTTGCGTTTTCAATCTAAAAGCTGCTCTGAACTGGTGACAATCTTTCTGGAAATTGATTTAATCAATATAATGCTCTTATTTGTCCAGCTTAGTGAATTATTTTAAGACCTAGTATGGGTGTGGCAGGGAGAAAAACATTAATAATTAACAATTCACAACTTGATTATTCCAACCTTAAAAAGAGTTTTTTTAAACCATTTCAGTTAAATAAAAAGAGAAAGTAGAATTCTGTCCTAATAGTGGTTTTATAAATGCAAACATTGCTCAGTTTGTTTTAGATCTCTCTTGAATCCCTGAAATCATGGGAGGAAAGGAAAGGAATGGTGATTGGCATCATGACGACTTTTCTAGGGGGAAAAAGGTAGTTTATATCTAATCTAAGGTCTTTAAGAGGAATCTATCAGCTTTGGTTTGGCTCTCAGCGGACAGGTGTCTGTATCATAGAAGCACCATACATAATTCACCACCAGAGAGCCCCAGAACTTAGCAGGAAGGCTAAATTACCTGTCACTTCCAGAAAAGGTGTTCCCTTCAGGTCAAGGTTGAAAGCTCTGGTAAACCCATGTGAGGAAGAGCACATCAGTCCCTATTTAAATGTCAGCACTGCTTCTCAGCTGTGGGAAATGCAGGCTGGCTATTTACCCCGTGAATTTGCCTTCCTCTTTTGCAGGGCCAATTAACACGTTATCATTCTGAAGTCAGATTGGAAAGAAATAAGGTTGCTTGTTTTAGTGACAAGAGACCACTTTGTTTATGTCAAATCAGTGGATGCTGGGAGAACTCTCTTCATGGAGGGGGTAGGCTGGGGGTTCCTGTCTGAGGTGTGAGCCATTAAAGCTTATACTGAATACAAAAACATCTCCTGATTACCTGGGGATAGAACATTGAGTCTAGTCCCAGGCAGACTCTGACTTAGGAACACAGTTCATGAAAGGCAGGTGCCATCTGGCTGCCATTAAGCTGCTGATTGTGCCCCTTTCCTTGATTGACTGGTGATTGATTGGCAGGTGAGATGTGGAGGCGAATATAGCCTGCATCAGGGAGATGGGAACGCTTGTGTTTCAACTTTGTAGTTTGGAGACCTAGTTTGAGGCATCACACATGAATTTCTCTTCAGATTTATCACCTGTATTTCAGGAATTTTGTTTTTGAAGTAATATAATACAAAAGAAGATAAGACAGAAAACATAGAGCCACCTGAAATAGAGAAAGAGTATGCTTATTTCGTTAAAAGATATTTTCTAGGCTGGGCACAGTGGCTCACGCCTGTAATCGTAGCACTTTGGGAGGCTGAGGAGGGCAGGTCACCTGAGGTCAGGAGTTCGAGACCAGCCTGATCAACATGAAGAAACCCCATCTCTACTAAAAATACAAAAGTAGCTGGGCGTGGTGGCGCAGGCCTGTAATCCCAGCTACTGGGGAGGTTGAGGCAGGAGAATCGCTTGAACCCAGGAGGCGGAGGTTGCGATGAGCCAAGATGGCGCCATTGCACTCCAGCCTGGGCAACAAGAGCAAAACTCTGTCTCAAAAAAAAAAAAGATTTTTTTAGGTTTAATTCTGAGGTTAATGAGACAAGATCAGTTCTGTAGTATTTTTAGCACTTTCGCTGCTCTATAATTTTTTATACCTGTAAAACAAATTTTTAGTTTAAATTAAATAATTGGGTTTTATAAGTTCCTTATTTCTAATAAAAGACAAAAGGTGACTGCTTAAGATTTCTGAGGGTGTTTGAAAAGGATATTTTGACATATTAAAACACTTTAATCAAATTTAAGTGTTAATCAAATTAATAAAATCAAAATTAAGACTCAACTCTGCAATACCTGAGTTTATTGCACTTGGTAATGCAGAGGAGCAGGAAGGAGAAAAAAATCGCAGCCACAAAACTTGCTTTGCAACCTCTGCCTCCGGGGTTCAAGCAATTCTCGTGCCTCAGCCTCTCAAGTAGCTGGGACTATAGGCACGTGCCACTATGCCTGGCTAATTTTTGTATTTTTTGGCAGAGATAGATTTAAACCATTTCATAAATGTCAACCCTCCATTTTGGAGGGTTTTACCATGTTGGCCAGGCTGGTCTCAAACTCCTGACCTCAAGTCATCCACCCACCTAGGCCTCCCAAAGCACTGGGATTGCAGGCATGAGCCACTGCACACCGCCACAGCCACAAAAATTTCTAAAGACAAGAAGCAAAATGCAAGACAATTGGATGTCACTGTTATCAGATGTTGCTCGATAAATATTTGCTTGACTAATTGGGAGCTTAAATTTTTCCCGGCTTAAAAAAACCTTCAGTGTTTAAATTTGTATGATCTTTTTGCTGAGAAAACTTTCTCAGCTATATCTCAGTAAAGCATAGTGCTTCAAATTGTGTAAAAAAAGTATCATTTTAATTTCATAAGCTCAGAAGTATAAATGACTGATTCAACAAAGAGCATTTTCTATGTTTTTTTGTGGTAGAAATGAATACTCTCTAGAGTATTATTTTAGGATGATATACTTAAAACTAATGCATTTAAAAAAAATAGCTTTTACAAGCATATCTAATTTTATAAAAATAAATTAAATATGAAAAGTCCTTGCTAACTATTAATTCAGAACTAAAAAGTTAATTTTTCTCTTTTATATGTATTATTTGTATAAATGTAAATACAGCATGAATTCTATTTTTTATATGCATATTCCAAGTTCTTTATGTATGTTTTGCTTTTAAATAATTCTACATATAGCCAAATGTAGTATTTTTAAAGAATGAAATCAAACACCCCTTCAAAATGTATATATAGACCGGGTGCACCTATATATGAGGTGTGAGCCACTGCTCACACCTGCAATCCCAGCATTTTGGGAGACTGAGGTCAGCCGATCAACTGAGGTCGGGAGTTCAAGACCAGCCTGACCAACATGGAAAAACCCCATCTCTACTAATTAGCCAAGGATGGTGGCACATGCCTGTAATCCCAGCTACTTGGGAGGCTGAAGCAGGAGAATCGCTTGAACCTGGGAGGCAGAGGTTACAATGAACTGAGATCGTGCCATTGCACTCCAGCCTGGGCAGCAAGAGTGAAACTCCTTCTCAAAAAAAAAAATAAAATAAAATTATATATATATATATAGATATGACACTTAGATGCTGCAAATTTCTAGGTGACCTCCCTATAAAAGCCACTGCTATGCCTCTGATACAGTTAATATGGGATATATGCATAACAAGGATTATTACATCGCAAAATTCTCAGGGAGCAGGATATGAAAGAAGAAGTTTCTCTTGCTATTATTTCAAGCTGATGTTTGACTTTCAAGTTAAATGTTTGCAAAAGCTCCCTTCATGCCTTTTGTTGAAATTTCTTTGGGGGTAGGCAGGCTTAGTACATAGAAGCTTAGATCTCTTTTCTGTTCCACAAAGATGTGAGCATTTAGATACACCTACGGGGCCTACAGCTCCTTTGGGAAATGGCTCAAATGGATCCCGTGACTATAAATACCATCTATACATTGATGACTCTCAAATTTATATCTCCTCCTTGGATATCTCTCCTGAATTCCAAACTCAGTATATCGAACTGTCTACCAGACTTGGAAATTCACGTTTCAAACAATAGCAAGTTCAAAAATGAACTTATTTTTTGAATTCATGATTTTTGCTCTAGACTTGTTCTTTCTATAGTCTTCCCATGATAGTTACAGTAAATCCACCTTTCTAGTTGATCAAACCCCGGACCTCAAGTCCTCCTTGACTCCTCCCTTCCCCTCACATTCTACATCCATTTTGGTGAAATCCTATTGTCTTTTACTTCCAGATCTGGAGTCCAGTGACTTCACCAACTCCAGGGCTCCCCTCTTCTCATCCTGAATTGCGCGAGCCTTCTGGTTGGCTCCCCTCCATGATTCTCCCTCGACCTAAGCCATACACTATTCTCACATAGCAAGCAGATTGATGTCAAAAAAAATAAACAAAGGTAAGTAAGACCATGCTGCTCCTCCACTTGAAACCCTCCAGCAGCACTCTTCACACAGAGTAAAGTCAAGTCCTTAGTCTGTCTAGGATTCTTTCAAGACCCAGCTCCCTGCTCCTCTGATTGCATTTTCCGCTGCTCTCCCTCTGGTCCCCCGCACCAGCCAGCCCTCCTCTCCTTCTCGGATTATACCAAGCACATTTCTCCCTCTGGGCCCCAGGGCCTTTCGTTGGCTTCCCCTATATGGCCATCCTCTCATCTCCTACAAGACTTTGCTCAAATATGACCTCCTCTGAGAGGCCCTCTGAGAGGCCCTCCTCTCTATTCGTCTTCTCTGATTCACTTTTCTCTATGGCACTTACCACATTCTACCACAAACAAACTCAGTATAATTTAGTTATTTTTGTTTACTCTCTTCCTCCACTAGACTGTATGCTCCCGAGTGCAGGTGTTTCAGTTATTCACTGCTCTATCCCAGTGCTGAAATACAGTAGTACTCAGTAAATAGTTACTGAATGACTAAATGCATTTTCTGTAGCAAGTGTAAAACTGAGACCTGACAACTTTCTTGCTCTCTACTCCTTTGAAAAATATTTTTTAAATTCCCTTTTTAATGTACAAAAGGTAAAAATTTATTCTTTTTTCTGTGCAACAAGAAATTATGCATTTCCTAAATGTATATAGAGCCATGTAACCCCTGCCTCAGTCAAGATTGCAATTCCATCACCCTCAAAGGAACCCATCATGCTATCTCTTTCTAGTCTAACTCTTTTCTCAACTGTAAGCCCTGGAAACACAATCTGTTCTTTGTTCTACAGTTTTGCTTTTTCCAGAATGCCATATATTTGCAACCATACACAGTATGTGGTTTTTAGATCTGGCTTCTTTTACTTAGTATAATGCATTTGATATTCTTCTATGTTGTTATGTATATTAGTCATTCATTCTGTTTTATTGTTGAGCAATATTCAAGTATATGGATATACCAGTTGGAATTTTAGATATTTCCAGGAGACCATGAATTAAAGGAATAAGCTATCAAGTTGTATAAGAACAATGCTTCACAAGAACACATATACTTTTGCAGAGATTATAAAATTAAATTTGTTTATTTGTTTTTGACCTAAGTATGGAAAAAGATCTGAAGAAAATACAGTAGTTATTAATAGTGGTTATCATTAATTAGTAACAACTTTTCCTTTTTCTGTTCTTATTTGTCTGATTTGACATATGCTTTTCATAATAGAAAAACTTTACTTTAAAAAGATCGTACATTTATATAGAAGTTAAAATATCCAATGGATATGATTTTAGGAAATAAAACTTCCTTTTGTTTCTTTTTGATTTAAATTATAACAGATAGTCAGTTACACTTTTATTGGGGGATGAGAAAAACATCAGTTTCAGCAAAAAGTTTACTTAATCCAAAGGAGGAAAATAGATGCTAATTTTAAGGTTATAATTTACAGTTATATCAGTAAAGATTTTATACCTGCAATCAAGAAGTCTTCTGCCTCTTTAAGAAATGAGGGTCTCCAAACAGTTTATGAAGTAATAGATCATATATAAATAGGTTGTTTGCTCTCGGTACAGATGCCATCATTACTAACTACTTTCAGGCTCTTTGAGAGCTAAATAATTCCGTAATGCATCATTGAACATTTAGTTGCTTCATAGCAGATGGTTTCAGGGGTCCATCTGCTCACAGCAATGTTTTCAACAAGCCCCCTTCACCTTCACCAAAAGGTTCTTAAGTATTAGAATATTCATTCTCCAGTACAGGTGCATTTCCTTGGCTCCCTGCTTTAGGGAAAGGGGCCACTGTCTTTTTTTTACCCCAGAAAGGAGATGCTGGCCTGTGTAAGTATAAGGTATCAGGGAATCTAGTAGAAGAGTTGCTTGATTTCAAGAATTTGTAAACTTATTCAAGTTAGTGTGTGTGTGTGTCTGTGTGTGTGTGTGTGTGAGAGAGAGAGAGAGAGATTGCTTTCCTTGGCTGACTAGATTAAAAATGAGGTATTAAGCAGTCACTTTGTTCTGTTACTCCTGCCCCTGACATGTGCAGAAGGTGTCAGCTTCTTTAGGGTTTGCTGGGAAAAATAATACATTCTCTCTACCTTTGAGGACATGGGGAAGTCCCCCAGGCAAGGTCAGGATGAACACATGAAATACATGAAGGAGCTCCAACTCAAACCATATGGATAAGGGCAGACTGAATATGATATCTGAATGCTGAGGGGACCTAGGAGTAAGTGTTATGGGGACACAGCTAGCTTTAACCTAGAAATCCCAAATGCCCCATTACCTATGTGATCACTGAAATTTACAGTCAGGCTGCTGGAGAAACAGAATAGTGGCATGCAATGAATAAGACATGGGTGGCAGCTGCTCTCTAAATATGTAGAGTTTTCTTTTCCAAATTGGAAAATAATAAGGAAAGAAAAAGTTGGAGAAGCGGAAGCACAGAATATTAAGAGGAGGACTTTTCCCAGATCACAAGAAACAGTCAATTTCCTTGTATTGGGTCAATGGATACCTCGACCCAGATACCTCAAATGTGTGGATTCAACACTGTGAACGATGTAAACCCCTTTCAGGTACTGAATAATTAGAAATGTCACTGTATCACCCATTTCTCAGCAAAGGGAAGAGTGAAGAGACTGCTATTTGAGAGAACAGTGTAAACGCCAATGATTGCTCCTCTCCATGGCCGCAGAGTGTACACAGAAGAGATTATACTGTTTTGTGTTCAAGTGGCTGTATTTTAATTTGTCTTTCTAAAAGGAACAAATGGATTCAGATTAGGATATTGAAGAAAATTACTGTAGCTTTTAGAGTCATATTTCAGAGAGTTATTTGAAGGCAATTTAATTATCTATTATCTGCTCTTAATACCAAAAAAAAAAAAAAGGAAAAAACGAGAATTTCTGGCTTACTGGAATGAAAGACACTAGCTTTGCAACAGTCATTTGCAGTGGCTCTAACCTTATATTAGTCCATTCGTTTTTAATAAGCATTTATTAAATACCTACCAGTTGCACAGAATTGAACAAGGTTTATGATAGAGACCCTATTTCCAACCTTAAGGATCTTCCTAGATTCTAAGCGGAAACACCTTTGCTAAATGGTTTGTGTCAAAGGTGAATGATTTATTGCCAACCACAAGTCTGAAGGAGTGGCCTGTGTTAGAAGCTGGAGATGTCAATGTCATCTTGATTATCCTGTCAGGAATATCCACCAAAATTGACTTTACCATCACTCTTACTTCTGCCGTCACAGCAGAAATGCTACTATAGACATGTTTTCTGTGTGTGTAAATGCTTTCGAATTCATTTAATTTAATCCAGTTTTCTTTTTTAGACATCAGTTGAATACTTGTGAATGTTCAGCCCTACTAGCTCTACGAGAAACCTAAAGTAAAAAGCTTGTTCTGTGTTCTCAAGTAGTTTATGATCTAATTCGGGAAAAAAGTTGGACATGACACTGCAAGAAACAATTTAAGAAACTATAGGAAGCATTTCAGGAGTGTACCACTAAACACTGAGGACATTATAACCTGAGAAAAAGGGACAGAGAGAGGGGTCACTCTGGAACAGAGAGAGGGGTCACTCTGGAACACAGAGAGAGGGGTCACTCTGGAACACAGAGAGGGGTCATTGAGAAAGGCATCTATCTTCTTGTGCTTCATGGACTCAGCCAAACATTTGACTTTTTCGAGAAGCAAGCGAAGACAAAGAGGCTTGAGTTAACTTTAAGGAATTTTAAAGGTGAAAGTGGCAAAAGGGCTGTGTCTGGACAAAGCACAGCCTGAGTGAATACACAAATGGAGTACAATTAAGGAATAGTTGGGTGTGGAGTTGGTGGGTACCTCGCTAAAGCTAAAGAGCTATGTTTTGAAGAGGGGAAAAAGGAAGGTGGCTTGAAACCTACTTAAGATCTACTCTCTTAGATAAGTTGTAACCTGGGGTTGGTCAGCATCTAGGGAGATATACATATGGAAGCTTGAACTGTATTTGACTCATATCATGTGCAACTCAACATAGTGCATCTGAACAGAGCACAGCTGTTGGTACATTCAAGACTGGTTGAGATCTGGACCTATTCAGGTCACAACCAGAGCTCTAGAAGCTCTGATTATAATGAGCATTTATTACACTGTCTTATAGCTTAAATGAAGATCACCAACCAGTAAGGATCTGACATTATACACCAGAAAATTCACTTGGTTTTTGAAGAAACAAATATTACTTCAAACCTGGAAGGAGGACAACTTCTTTTTAGAAAGCATTTTAATGAAAAGGATCATCAGAATGAGCAGAGGTATTTCAGAGCAGGGGAGGTCCTTGCAGTTTTCAAATCAGAGAATAAAGATACTAGCAGGTCACATGAGGTGGCTCAGGCCTGTAATTCTAGCACTTTGGGAGGCTGAGGTAGGTGGATCATTTGAGGTCAGGAATTCGAGACCAGCCTGGCCAACATGGTGAAACCCCATCTCTACTAAAATTACAAAAATTAGCTGGGCGTCGTAGCACATGCTTGTAATCCCAGCTACTCAGGAGGCTAAGGTGGAAGAATCGCTTGAACTCAGGAGATGGAGGTTGCAGTGAGTTGAGATTGCACCACTGGACTCCAGCCTGGGAGACAGAGGGAAGCTCTGCCTCAGAAAAAAAAATACACGCAAACTAGTTTAATTCTTTTGAAAGATTTGAATTCACTGAAACAAGTTATGATTAGAAGAGTCATTGATTCTTAAGTGTGGATTTTGATATGCTCAGACATTCATCCAGTGATTTTAAGGGATATTGTAAAGTTGCGTGATCTCAAAAAATCCCAACTTTGACTTGTTTTATCTATCTAGTCACTTACCTATTGTCTGTAGCACTGTAGGGTAGACAAGCTGGGAAGGTCTTATCAGGAAGCAACGCCAAAGCAATGGTGTCATGGTATCTTTTCCTTCCTTCCTTCCCTCCCTCCCTCCCTCCCTCCCTCCCTCCCTCCCTCCTTCTCTCCTTCCCTCCTTCCCTCCTTCCTTCCTTCCTTCCTTCCTCCTTCCTTCCTTCCTTTCTCTGTCTTTTCTTCTCTCTCTTCCTCTCTGTCTCTCTCTCTTTCTTTCTTTCTCTTTCTTTTTCAGCTTCCATATGCAGCGTGGCTCTGTTTTTACATAAAATCTTGCAGGAATCCACTATAACCATTAACATCGAAGATGCCTTTGCTGACGCAAAGGAAAGCTCAGCCTCTAGGCAGTTGATGCCTACCCTTGCATCTGCCCAGGAGCCCTGGTGCCACTCACTAAACTGTTCTTTTCCTTTTTTTTTCTGTGTATTTTTTAATGTCACTCTAATTAAATCTTTTAAATGACAAATCAGAATTGTATATATTTAATGTGCACAATAAGCTGTTTTGTGTAGACATTGTGGAATGTCTAAATCAAACTAACTAACATACGCATTCATTACTTCACATATATATCACCTTTTTGTGGTGAGAAGCCTTAAAATCTACTCTCAGCAATTTTAAAATATACAGTATATTGTTAATTATAGTCACCACGTTATACTCTAGATCTCTTGAATTTATTCCTCTTGTCTAACTTGAAGCTTTGTACTTTTTGATCAACATCACCCCCACCACCACCCACAGCCCCTGACAACTAACATTCTAGTCTCTACTTGCTAGCTGGAGTTTTGCAGGTTCCATATGTAAGTGAGATCATATGGTATGCGTCTTTCTGTGCCCCACTCAGTAAGCCCCACCAATTTCTCATTGCAATCAACTTTTTTAATGTCCGGAGCAAAATGGCATAGATAGTGTCACATTTGGATATGGACCAATTTCCATCTTTCTATGTAAGCATATCCGTATTTTCTGTTTACTTACCTGTGCAATAAATGAATGTCTTGCAAGCATCTCTAATAAAATATTCTGTTGTATACTACCCCTAGCATACAGTTTATTTGCATAATAATCATGAGATAATATGTCAAAATAACTTTGTTTTAAGTACTCTATTTTATTTATTTATTTTTTTGAGGCAAGGTCTCACTCTGTCACCCATGCCAGATGGAGTGCAGTGGCACAATCTCTGCTCACTGCAGCCCGGATTTCCTGGGCTCAAGTGATCCTCCCTCCTCGGCTTTCCAAGTAGCTGGGAATACAGTCAGGTACCACCATGCCCGGCTAATTTTTTACTTTTATTTTTGTAGAGATGGAGTTTTGCCATGTTGCCCAGGCTGGTCTCAAATTCCTGGCTCAAGTGATTCTCCTGCCTCAGCCTCCCAAAATACTGGGATTACAGGTGTGACCTGTTTTAAGCACTCTAAAATTAATATATTTCATTCACAAATTTGTGTATAACAACCCAGACATTTGAATTGCTGCGCTAAAACAAACTAAAAAAAACATGAAAAACATTATTTTTCTTGTAATTTTTAAGTAGAGACAGAAGCTATTTAATTAAAGGCCATTGTCTTAAAATGTTATTATAAAGCAAGCATATTTGTCTTCCTAGGGCTGTTGTAACACAAACTGAGTTGCTTAAACAGTAGAAATGTATTCTCTTACAGTTTTGAAGGCTAGAAGTTCGAGGTCAAGGCCCTTAGCCTCGATTCCTTCTGAGGGCTGGGAGGGAGAATTTGTTCCATCCCTCTCTCCTGGCTTCCAGTGGTTTGCTGGCAATCTTTGGCATTCATTGGCTTATAGGAGCATCACCCTGATCTTTACCTTCAACTGCACATGGCGTTTTCTCCTTGCACATTGGTCGCTGTGTTCAGATTTCCCTTTTTAAATAAATACACCAGTCATTCTAGATTATATCCCATCCTAATAATCTCATTTTAACTTGAGTACATCTGCAAAGACCTGGTTTCCAAATAAGGTCACATTCACAGGTACTTGAGTTCAGTACTTTAACATCTTCTGTGGGGGACACAATTCAACTCGTAAGAGCAAGTGTTATCTTATTTGCTATTCTTTATACGAATGAACTAGTATAATCTTTGTTAAACATAGATTACTTCAAACCAGTAGCTCCAAAAACAATATGAACTTGTATTTCCAAAGCCATGAAACATGTGGAATGTAAACTACTTCATAAATATTTTATGTGATCAAAACCAAGATCAAGTTTGTTAACCTGATCAAAACCAAGATCAAGTCTGTACGTGTGTCTCTCTCTGCCAAAGAGGTAAAGGCAGGCACACAGGGTCATTTCTGGTGCAACTTCCAGTACTTGTAAGCTGTGGTCATTGTGGGCACTGTCAGAGATACAAGTGTGTTGCTAAACCGGGAAGCATCCTTTTAAAAAAAACTTTAAGGAACAATATAATTGGCCAGGAAGCAAGCTAATATTAGTAATTCAATGAAAACAAAATACTTTCAGGGACTTTGTGGATGTCCACATAAGTTCTACCAAATCTCATGGGCCATTTACATCTACAATTATAGTATAGCATAAAGATTATTATTTGTTGTAAAATTTATATCACTTAAGTGGAAAACTTAATCAGTCAGTAGTGTTAGGGATTTTCTACTGCTGAAGTTTTATCTGTTCAGATACCATGGGGGATGGTGATCTTCTCTTTTGCCAACATTTTGGACTCCTCTCTGATTGCCCTTCCCCAACCTTGGATCCCTTTATTACTGAGACTTGGCCAAGAATTGGACATCAGGGATACAATGATAAGTAAGATAAAACCCAACCACCTTCTCAATTGTCTATTTACCTGTCTGTTCCTGTCTTAACAGGGTACAAACAGGTAAACAGATGATTAAGATACTGTAGTTGAGTTTTGCATAAACTGTTGGCCTGCCTGGAGAATATAAAGACATTACTGAACCACAGAGTACTTATTAAATACTTTCCATAAGCACAGTACCACGTGATGTACTCTGAGGCGATATAAAGAAGCATAATTCATTGTGCTGGACTCAAGACACATATGGACTGGTAATGTAAAAATTCCATGGGATAAGACATCCTTTATTGAGTAATTAGGTCAATTTGGCATTCATTGGCTTACAGAAGCATTACCCTGAGCTTTACCTTCATCTTCACATGGTGTTTTCCTCCTTGCATATTTGTTGCTGTGTTCAAATTTCCCTTTTTTAGTAAGGACACCAGCCATATTAGATTATATTCCATCCTAATAATCTCATTTTACCTTAACTACATAAATAGGCAAGTTATTTAATGTCGCTGAGCCTTTGTTCATTCCTCATTTGTACAGTGGGTATGATCTTGCTTTCCTCATCTGATTGTGATGATGATGTGGCATAGCATTCCTCAGTACCTACCTGCGAGCCTGCTAGATTGCAAGTACTCAAAAGTGTTTTAGTTTGATTAAGGGGATGAGACAAGTCCATATTGAAAGATAATGACTAGCCGGAGGTAGGGGGTATTTGAATAAAGAATGAGTGATCTTTAATTGCTATAGGATTCAGAGGAGGGCGTTCACTAGGGTTTCAGTGATAAGTGGTGACTACCCAGAGGATCTGGGTAGCTAGCTAGAAAGAAGACAGAACAACAGTGCTTACTTATCTAGAACATTCAATTAACAAGGATGCCCCATGGCACTTATTATGTTGGCTAACAGACAATGAGTTATGAAGCATTTATAGAAATGATCCCTAGAATGTGAGAATTTAAAATTCTTATTAAAAAGGTAGGCTATGTATTGCCACATAGAATTTTAGTTATTTGTCACAAAATGAAGCAATGAGAAACCCTTGGAACCTAGGTAAACCTTGTGTCATGAAAAATCTGTCTTTTAACCAACCCAAATCTGTGAATTAGGCTTAATTTCAGAACTATCTAGCTTTAGCTTTGTTAAACATAGATTTCTTCAAACTGATATCTCCAAAAACAATATGAATTTGTATTTCCAAAGCCGTGAAACATGTGGAATGTAAACTGCTCCATAAATATTTTATGTGGTCAAAACCAAGATCTAGTTTGTTAACCTGCAAGTTTACTACCTGTAGAGTTTCAACTCCTCTTTTTCTCCAGGATATGCTACTTGAAACGCAGCACAACCTCCAGCCCCCAAAGAAAGGAGTCATTCCTGGTCAGGTGCGGGGGGTCACATCTGTAATCCCAGCACTTTGCGAGGCCAAGGGAGGCAGATCACAAGGTCAGGAGATTGAGACCATCCTGGCCAAGATGGTGAAACTCCATCTCTACTAAAAATACAAAAATTAGCCGGGTGTGGTGATGCATGCCTGTAGTTTCAGCTACTCAGGAGGCTGAGGCAGGGGAATCACTTGAGCCCAGGAGGCGGAGGTTGCAGTGAGACTAGATCACACCACTGCACCCCAGCCTAACAACGGAGTAAGACCCTGTCTCAAAAAAAACAAAAACAAAAACAAACAAAGGAGTCGTTCCTTGTCTTTGCAGAGCTTAAGACTACTTGTGGAGAGCTGGTAACCTGATACAAAATATTTCTGCTTTTAAGGTGTGGGCAACGAAAATGTAAAAAAAAAGAGTAATACAAGTGTTTACATGATAGTTTATATTGTGAGACACTAATTTCAATCTCCATTCTGAGTCTCCATTCTGAGTTTCTGTAACTTTGTGTAGCTGCCCTTGTAGACACAAAACCAAACTAGTAGTTTTTAAAAATAGCCAGATAATTATCCCAATATATACTTAAACTGCTCAGGTAATTATCACATTTCTACACCTTTTATTGTTATGGCAGTGGTGGGTAGTAGAGGTGACTTTTATGATATGGTCTGCTGATAATATAGGAAAAAGAAAATTACTAATTGAAGGTAACAGGTTTTCACAGTTGGTTTAAATACCTAAGTAATTTCTGTTAAAAACCATCACTTGGGTCTCAATTACTAATGCAGTCACAGACTGTGAGGACTTGATCTTAAAATCAGGCTCAGGCAACTCTTTGCAGATAGTTTTATTTGTGCTGTATATAAGGAGACCTAATTATCTTTATGCTTCATTGATAATTTTGTACTTCTTTGGAATAAATTAACTGAAAATTTGAAGGTTATTAGTGAAAAACTATGCCCTTTAAATAAAAAGCATTACTACTATCAACAAACGACTGACCTACATTCATGAAATGACTAAATTACTGTGATTAAATCTGAGGCAATTTAATCATTTTGTTACAATAGGAAATTGAGCTTCTTTCCACATTTATTTAGGAGTACTAGCTGCTTATTTTAGCTTTTGGCTCAGTTTTACTCTCTAAAATTAGCAGTGTTTGTTGTTTTAAAATAAGAAACAAGAAAGATATGCACAGCTGAATTAAAACGGTTTCTTCATTCAGAACAGTTTGATTCAGTCAGACGGGTACGTTTCAAAGTACGAAAGCAGAAATCAGGAACTGACATTGACGTAGGGTGGTGATGTTTCCATATCTGGAATATTTTATTTGGGAATGTGGAGTCACTTGGTTTCTACAATTAAGCTTTGGGTCACTCTATAACTTTTTTCAGAGGCACAGTAAAATGAACCCACCTCTGGACGCCAAAGTAGGATTTCGCTCACAAAACCTTCTCCCTCATCGCTGTTCCATTTCGTTTATATATAGTGAATGTCCAATAAGCTCTGACTGATGCCGCTTTCCTTCTTAACATTTCCAGTCTCCCAACATTATTTCAGACGGAATCAGAGTCATTTACTTTTCAGTCTGCAGTGCCCCTGGTGCCAGACCAGCTGGAAAGGGTGACACGGCTGAGAAGGCTGCTAATCTCAATGGCCCTTGGGTCTTTCCTCTAAAAGACAGAGCAAGCAAACATGCCAAGTGCTATATATAAAAGGTGGGGGGTCATGGCTGCGCAAAAGCACTCATGGTATTGTGTGTCCACCACTAGGATTTTTTGAGATCATGTACAAGTTGAAAAAGCACCAGTGGCAAGAACAATTGCCACACTGAATCACAATTCCTTTTTTACGATACTATGGGAGAAGGGCTAATAAAGCTTTCAATTCTTCTCTGCCAATGCGTGCAGACAGAGGTCTAAGATGGAACAATGCAAAATGTTTCATCTTAATTATTGCTTAACTATAGAGACAGGAGAGTTCAGAAACAGGAAAAAGTCACTTTGGAAAAGACAGAGGACCAGCTTGCTTTCCAAAAACTGCGACAAAAATGAATTATCTTCTTGATGAGAAATACAACCCTTAATTAGGCAAAGTAAATAGAAAGCTTGTACTTGATCTAATAAAACCAAGTGTGCTCTGAAATTCTCTAGATACCGCTGATCTTCAGAAGTGTCATCTTTGTTTTAATGACTGTTTCTATGAAATTAGGCAGCTTTCATTTTTAAAAATATGAAAAAGAATAGCTATATTTTTAAAAATTAATTAAAAAGCTGTTGTAGTAGCTTAGTTGTTCTAGGAGCTGCACCAGATCTTGTTTCAAATGAAACAAAAAGAGATAAATTCTGACTTCTTCACCAAATAAAGTATGTAAATATTTTTGTCTTGGCACTGTCACTTTTTTTTCCTAAAAATCACTTGTAATAAAATGTAAAGAGTTTCATCTAAGTGACATCTATTGTACTAAAAGAAATATAAGATTCTCTATTTTTGTCTTCCTAGTATATTCACAATTATCAAAAGTGAAACATTTTAAATGAATTTAAGATAATAAATCATAGTTTATAAGGATCGTAAATTAAATTTGGTTTGAGATTATAAACTTTAAAGGGCTAATATTAACTTTACAAGATATTTATTTTTAAAAATCATTAAAAAATCATTAATAAAAAATTTTCATCATTTGAAACAGTTTTATAAATTTAAAAAATTCCTTTAATGGAGAATTATATGATTATATCCAAACTTCTGACTACTTTGACAAGAGACGCATGTTAAATTTTATTCTTACCATAGCTAGTTGAAATTTTGTATTATTATTTTGTGATCATTAAATTATTATTTTGTAATAACATAAGGAGATATTATAGGACCAATCTCATAAAACCATTTCCATTTTGATTTTAAGACGATTTTGAAAACATTTTATAATTAATTTTTTTGCTGTGCTTTATGCTTATTTTCACAGAGTAGAATTTCTAATGAGATGAGGACTATGATCTTAATTGAACTACTGTTTAATTGCCTAAAATATTTAATACATTCGCTTTAAGAAAGAAAAATTATTTAAGGTTTTAGACACTCAAATGGTTGAAGGGTTCTTTTTCTCTTGAATGAATATATTTAAAGTTTCAGATCTTTGTAGTGGTAAAGATATGATTTATTGCCAATAAACAAACCGTGGAAGCAAATGCTGGGAGTGGCAGAAGGAGAGCTGGAGAATCGCGGGAGATCTGTTTTCGTTTCTTTTTATTACTTGTGAAATGCTGTTCACCTTTAGTAGCCATCACTCTAGGTCTTAAATAGTTTGGCTCAACAGCATTTGAAACCCTGTAACCTCAATTTTTAAGTGGTGTGTTTCCTGGCCTAGTTGGGCTGTGACATTATTTCCTCTGCCTTCTGAGTTAAGAAAATTACTTTTAGCAGGTCATAGTAAAGGCAGGATTATTACATAATTGGAAGAAGCATGTTCCATTTTTCAAGAACCAGACAGTATTACTGGGGTATTGCGTGTATGTGTTTTCTTTCTTTTTCCACCATTTACACAAGTGCCCTGTGTTCCTTTTGGATAAAGACAAGACTTCTCGGCACCCATTTCGCCTCCAATTTAATGAAGTTGTTAAAGTAGCAAGACTGACAGGTTAATTATCCTTTATAAAATGGGGACAAATTGAACTGTGTCTTTCCATCATTTTTTGATATATCAAGAAGCTCCGGAGGTGCCCAGATGCGGCTCTGGTGAATAGAACAGCTAATCCACTCTGCAATTCTTTGCTGACCCCGCTCTTCCCACCGGGGCCTCACTATATTGCAGTTGGTTTTTGTTTCACATTCAACAGATTCCACTTTATTATAAATTCAGAAGGATTTTTTTCTCCCTCTCTCCATATGTTGGCTGACAGCTCCCCTGAAATAACTGATGGCTAAATTTAAACTCTGATGAAAATTAACCCAAGTGTTAAATGCAAACAGGAGCTGCTTGGAAGAGAAAAGAGTTATCATGGTAGATGCCAAACAGTGGAAAATGTGTGTAAATTAATGGAGCCTCGCTGATGACAAGCCGTCAGGCAGTTTGATGGCTCTTGCTAGTGCTTTAGTCCCACTGAAGTTGGCCAGAGGGCAGAATGGACAAGTCCTGCTTTTCAAAAAGACCGCGGGAAGCTTGACAGTAACGCTAACTAGATCATCGAAAGTTCATGGTCAAATAAGAGATTTTTTTTTTTTTTTTTTTTTGCAGAGCTTTGCACTAACCAGAGTTTGCAGACAGCAGAGCCATGAATGAGATATCAAACTGCAAGTGCAGCAAAATGATCAAAAGAAGAGAAGGAAGCCAGTGAGACATGATTTAAAAATCAAACGGACAAATTTGCCACTGATTTTAAAGTTAATATTGAGAAACTCGTTCTCAATAATTAAAAATAATAAGCATTTGACTTGAAAGATTTTCCACTTAGAAAGTAATACTTCACTCGCGCTAGGAATTTTTCACAAAAATTACATTTGTACTTCTCAATTTTTTTTTAGATTAAAGTATGTAATTTTAGTGAAACTCATTGAAAGGAAATGGAAAACCAATCAAATATAGCTGTTTCCTGTTGTGATGTACATGTGACAGTCATAAGAATCTAAGAAAAAGATGTTCAACCATTCATTCATCCATTTTTCCTTCACGAATAAGGCAGGCGTCTGCTTCTCTAAAAATATAACATTAATAATGGGCTATTATGACAATATTAGTAGTATAAAATAAATAGGATGTTGAATTGTGAAAAAGCAAAACTGCTTTCAGTCCGGGCTCAGTCTCTTAACAGCCTGATGACCTTGAACGAGCGAGTATCAGTTTACTCATTTGTACAATGGGAATAAGATCAAATGGAATTCTGAAGGTGAAAGCTAACCTTTTACCAGATGAGCTAAAGGAAACTTGCAACAACAAAAGGTAAACTTCCGGACACTAAAGAGGGCTCCTGAGCATGGGACAGTGGAAAGAATGTGTGATATGGAGTCAAGAAAGTTGTGTCACTCTAATATGCTGATATGCAGCTTTTTCTTGCTCAATAACCAAAAGGGATATTTATATTTCCAAGATTATCATAAGCATCGAGTGTGATAATGTCCGTGAGTGCCTTCTTTGTAAGCTGTCATGTTCTATGTAACTACTGGTCCTTAATATGTTGCCCCTCCTTCCTTCACCTGTCTAAATCCTGCCCATCAAATGAAGGTAGACCTCAAAGCACACCTTTCTCACCTTTTGGCACTCCAGACTCCTTCATTCGGTGTGCTTTTTTTCAGCTGGGCTTAGCAGCCTGGGAATAAAAGTAGAGAATTTAAAAGATTGAGGTTTTGAACAGTCAGGACATCAGAAAGACAGTGAAGTGTGGCAAGTATAAATTTAAGTTACCAAAGCTGGTATGTGACGAGGTATGTATTTTTTCCTATGACTAAATTCGGCTGGTATCTTGAGCCCCCTATTCCTTTTTCATGGCATGAAACGTAATCTGATAATTCCAGGTAAACTTGATCAAATTCGCTCATAGATCGGTCATGTTATCTCCAAACTTAGGCAAATTCAAGATCCTTTGGTCCTCGTCTCTCAGGCTCCCAGGGATTTCACAGTGCCATGGCAGTTCTCCAGTGACAGTAGTTGGTCCACAGTTGGGATCTTCTCCACCGAGACGTAACTCTTAGCATCCATTTTTCTGGTATGTCATCTTCATGGGATTTCTGTTGAAAGATAATAACTGATCTCTGCAGGCTGGCCTACACTGTTTCTTCTTTTGCGGCTTCTCTGCAGACTGGTTGCAAATGTCTCTGCAGGTTTACCGGTTAGCTTGGCTACCTTTTGCAGCTCCTTCTGGGACTGATAAGTGCATAGGGAGTATTAAATGCTCTTTTTGCTGTTCTGGGATTGCTGGAGACTCCACACTCTCACTACTCCGTAGAAATCCTTCGCCCATCACGCTTCTCCTGCCCCTGTGCCATTCTGCCTGCTGGGCACCTCCGCAAGGCTTGCTCCATCCCAGAACTCTAGACAGAAGTTGGGCACTTATCCCGTGCCGGCAGATTCTGAAATATTTGCAGTTATTATCCCTATCATTGCCAGGACACGCTTACGTCTCCTTTTTTCTCTTTTCCCACTCTCCTTCTCTCTGCTCTCCAACTGGAATTGTTTTTGGAATGGGGAGCCAGGGGATCAGTGAGAAAAAAACAAATTCTGAAACATCACATGTATTTTCTAGTCTTTTTAATCTGATATGTGGATTGAGGCTTTTGATTAAAAAAATATGAATTTGGTGTCTTCATCATGACTGCTTTCCTTCTCTTTTCTTTGCTTTCTTTTCCTTCTTCTTTCTTTTTTTTTTTTTTGAGACAGAATTCCCTCTGTCACCCAGCCTGGAGTGCAGTGGCATGATCTTGGCTCACTGCAACTTCTGCCTCCTGGGTTCAAGCAATTTTCCTGCCTCAGCCTCCTGAGTAGCTGGGATTATAGGCACGTGCCACCACACCTGGCTAATTTCTTTTTTTTTTTTTTTTTTTTGGTATGTTTGGTAGAGATGGGGTTGTACCGTGTTTGTCAGGCTGGTCTCAAACTCCCGATCTTGTGATCGGCCTACCTCGGCCTCTCAAAGTGCTGGGACTACAGGCAGGAGCCACTGTGCTGGGTCATGACTGCTTTCTAATGCGATAGTTGAAACTTGCCTGGCTGCTCAGATTGGAGAAGGTCACAGGCAAACCCATCAATTAAATACTTGAAGTTTTGGTGTTTTCGTATATGTAGTAGGCAAGAGGGTAAGGCTGTCAGTGAGACAGTGGAAAAACTTGGTTAGAGAGAGTAAGAGGCAAAGACAAATTGGGAGGAGATGGAGTTATTGAGATATGGAGTTCTCTGTAAGAGTCACGTAGGCTAGATGGATTAAGGAAGGAAGAACAAATGGATTATAGGTTGTATTGAGAGAGTGGTGAATTTTCATTAGTATTTCTAAGATGGAATCATTCTAAGTATTTCATGCAAAAATAGATTCCCGGAATGGAGTCCAAAAAACTGAGAAGACCAAAAATGTGAAATTTGAATGTTAGAAACTTGGTAATCCTCTGGATTCTGAGTTTACCTAATTCATTACTGAACTCTTATGGCATCAGTTCTGTTCACCACATACTTTTGAAACTTATTTCTTGTGTAGTTAGTGGCATTTTATGTGAGTTAGAGAGAGTCCTGTTCCTTGGGGATAGGAACCAGCCCTCTTCTTGTCCTTCAGAGAACAGAATAAGACATATATCTTGCTAGGGAGAAAAAGGCTATGAATATTACATTCCAAGATGCAACAGGAAACAGTGTATTTGGAGAATGCACGCTTCGAGGTATTTATTTTCCTCCTGTATTAACAAATTTAGAAGGTTTAGTCTATTACCACCCTTATTTTACTACCTTGTATTTCAAAAATGCCTCACCTCCCAATACAGCTGAACCATATCCATAAGTTATCCAAAGTTAGCCATTTATTTAATCAAAGTTTACTGCTTGCCAAATCACGTAATATATTCTAGAACTTGAGAAAAGTATTTTGAATTAATGGCTTTGTCTGATTATATGTCAGTTTCTCAGTTCGAATGGAGTTAACAAAATTAAGAGTCGATTAAAGAAAAAACACATTATTAGCCATTTTACTTATGTGGTTATTTCCCTATCAGGAGAGAATCAATTGTGCAAAGCGAGCTCTGCTTAAGACAATTTTTATGTATGTGAAATATTTGCCATCTCTTACTGTACTCTGTCATTTGCAAGCAGTTTTGTGGGAGCTGATCACTTCTCGTATTGGGAGAGTTATAAAGACATTTGTTTTTTATAATGAATTGGTGGATGGGCAACCCTAAAACATATGTCCATTCTTTCATTCAGATTGCTCTCAAAACAAGAAGCTCTTAATTATGTCAAGGGCATTTCCTCATTCTGCAAAATGGCCAGAAATCCAAATGGTTATTTTCTTTTTTCTTTTCTTCTTCTTTTTTTTTTTTTTAATGTTTATTTTCTTAAAGTGCTTCACTTTGGAGTCTCACCTGGGATTAAAAGAGCCAAACATACTAATATCCAAGGAAGGATCAGAAGGCCTGGGAGGCGGGGGGCGGGGGCGGGGGCTATGGGAACTCCGGTGAGCAATTCCCGCAGCTGGGCCAGGTGCCGGGAAGGCCCCCGCGAGCCGGGTGGGAGTGATGGAAAGCCCTTGACATCTGACTGCCCTGCCGGTGGCCTCTGCCAAGAGAACAGGGAGGGGTGCCCGTCCTCCGCGGACCCATCTCCACATCACAGCTAGCACTAATTGGTCCTCTCGCTGCTGTCACGGCGGGGAGGCTGGAGATTGGCACGCTTCTGTGCCGCCCGCCCGGGCAGAGCGCGCCCAGGGCCTGGGGTCCCGCCGGCCGCGGACACACGGAGGGGTCGCGGGGCGCAATTGAGCCGCGGCTGACTCAGCGCGCTCCGGGGCAGCCATCGATGGGGAGAACCGGGCCCTTCTGTGAGGCTGGCACCCGGCCTGGCAGGCAGCCTTCTATTTTAAAAACCACAGCAATGATTCATTGAAAAATGTGGAAATCTGCATCACCTACATTTTTTGGTAAAAAGTGTCTTTTTGTTGTCTTTTAAAGAGGCATGTGCTCTTTGTCCCAACTCAAAAGTTGGCAAGTTCAGTCTTTCAGGAACTTTACAGGCCCTCTTACCTGCTTAGAGCATGCATTATAAACTTCAAGTCATATGTTCATTTCAGTTATTCACCTGGCCTCCATATATTGAGTGACATCAAAATGTAAGCTCTTAAAGTGAGCTCTCATGTCTGTCTTACACAAGATTCAGGATCTGATATATTTTCCCATCTCCTTCTGATGAGGACCAAGTCTAAGTCACGTGCTTTAAATGCTTGCTAGAGCTGATAGGTGGGCTGGTAATGTGATTCTAAGGCTGCCAAGGGGCAGTGAATTCTGATGTCCTTTTTGTCTCAAGTGCATGGGCATTTTCTGATGACCTTGGATCATGTAAACAGCCTTGTGCCCTTCCCCTCCGTGCACTTCAGTGCACACTTGCACACACACGCATCGCCCAGGGCCACAAATATGAGGAGACAGAAACATACCTCTAATCAGTCACACTACTGCCCTTCTTAAAGGCTCCATCCTATTCATTTAATTAATAAGATGATAGTTAAATAAAGTAGGAGGTAGTCACATAGTGAAATATTATGAAGCCATTTGAAGGGATTTATTAGTGTTATATTTATTCACATCAATAAAAAGTCCATGGTATATTAGTTATTTTTTTACAGTATATAGTATAATCTATTTTGTAACAAAAACATTTTAAAAAGTCATATTATATATATTTTTTGTATACAAAAATCTGGGAGGATTTGCCCCATGAGTGTGGGTTATTTTGTCACAGTTTGCATTTATTGCCCCAACTGTTGGTTGCACAATTCTCCTTTCCTAGACTCAGGCAGGGATGACTGCGTTCCGCAACCGCAGCCAGGAAAACACACCTTGGCCTTGCTAGTCAGAGTACTCAGTCAAGTTGGAGGTTTAACACAAAACCCGAGATGGGCTGTTCAGAGATTTCTCAGTACTTTGTGGGGAGTTATTAGAGAAGAAGCTCAATTTCCACTAGGGTTGTTCCTCTAGTGGTCTGCCCATTTGCGGTCCTCGGCAGCTGCTGTATCCCCTGAAGCAGGACAGCTGGTTAGGAATGCAGAGAATAGACCCTGGATGGCAAGGGATTTGTCTCTGGATCCAGCCATGCCTGAAGCAAGATTAACCCTTGACCATTTCAGGAACATTCTCTTTTTACCCAAGTTGAATTATGTAGACTGCTTAATGAGTGACTTGTGTTCTATTCTCCATTCTATATACCTCTTTATTTTCGAAATCTTTTGCATTTACCATTGTGTATATATACATTTATAACCAATATGTACATGTGTACATACCTTCATAAACTATTTTAAAAGACACATAAAATATTATTTACTGAAGGTTTTACTATGTTCCAACAATAGACGTATCTAATTCTCACAACAATCCTTTGAAGTAAGTGTTATTATCCCCACTTTATAGATAAGGAAACTGAGACTTGGGCAAGTTAAATATTCTAACCAAGATCACACTGTTAGTAAGTGGTGAAATCCCTGTGCAAACACCGATTCTAAAGCCTGTAACTATTATTCTTTACTGTCTTAGATTAATTGGAAGAAGAAATCAAGCCTGATTCTCATATGAAAAAGTAAGCATTCTGTTTTGTATGGCATATATACATGGTATATAGCATGCACATTTGTAAATGACTATATTAATATATATTTTGGACAGGTGGTGATTTTCCCAAATCTTGCTGTGTCTCCTCAGTAAACTCCTGCCAATCCTACATCAATAAGTGCTCTTCAACCGTTCCTATTCCATTATTTTTTTTTTCTTATAAACATTTCCTCGGATCTATTTGGTTATTTGTAGATTGAGCCTATGTTCTATTTTCCAAGGCTTATGACTATTATCCTAGTATACTTAGTATACTATGTCCTAGCATAACCTAGTACTTGGTTATTTGTGGATTGGCCCTGTGTTCTACTTTCCAAGGCTGTCCTGGCTTATGCCTATTGTCCTAGTATACTTATGTTGACACTGACTCGTGCAGTCAGCAGTTGGGAGGCATTTGTGTTTTTCTGTGTTTATCTCTTGGGCCTAGCATAGTGCCTCACACATACGTGCTGCAGTGGTTTTCTGTTGACTTCTTTGCCTGTTTGATGGACTGTGCATCCACAGTCAGCCCGTGGGGAAGATACTATTTTATTCATTATTATACCTCAGTGCCTGGAGTGGCCCCTGCCATGTCAGGTTCTCAATATCTATTGAGACTGTGTGGAATGTGTTATTAAAGAATGAGATTTTAGAATCAAAATCTCTGTGCTATCCATGAGCATACCTTTATTTCTTCCATTGCTAAGCTTTTTGAGGAAGAACTTGACTTCTGTATCTGAATCAGCATTGCAGACCCCACAGCGCCTAGCACTGTATCTTGCACACAGTAGGTAACACACGAAAGTTGGAAAAAATGAAACAAGGCCTGGCTCTAGCAGTTACTACTTACACAACCACTGGAAAAGCCAGTCATGTGCACCTTGTCTTTTGACCCCTGCATGGCTGCATAAGGAGGTACCTTGGGTCAGACATTTCCTTCCAAAGAGATAAGGAGCCCTCACATTCTGAGCTGGGCATATCTTTTTGTTTGGGAATACATTTCTCTGTTCAGACCTTGATGTGCACATTGTTGTTCTACTTAAATGTGTGTGTCCTGTGACACTCAGTCACCTCCACTGCTCTCTCTGTTCCTGGCAGAGAGGGAACGAGCTTTTTGCCTGCTGCATGAGAGAGGTATTTGCAGACCACCTCCCTGCATCAGCCAGAGCAAGATTCACTGGCAATGTGGACTGATGCTCCCTATTGAAGCTAATGTGTTTCTTTTCGATGTGATAAAGCCTCGCTCCATCAGTGTCTGAGTGAGTCATGTCTCCCTTGGTGACCCTGATGCCTGCAAACTGCAGCGGGTGGACATTCTGGGACTGCTACTCCTGGTGGTAAGCACTGTTAAGCTCTTTGCTATACACCAGACATTGAAACTCCTCTGAGGAGTTGCTTGTTTGGCAGTGACCTTCAGTAAGTTGCTTCCCTTCCATCCTCAGTTTCTTCATCTTTAAAATGGGAAAATATAATCATGTCATCTATGATAATAATAATAGCTAATACTTTAAAATTATTTATGTATTATTATTTCTATTCTACATATTAGGAAACTGAGGCACAGAGCAGTTAAGTGAGTTACTCAGCACCACTTAGCAGGAAAGTGAGATGGTATGTGTGCCTGGCATGTAGTTATTGCTTAATAAATGGCTGAGTCGAGTCACTGTGGTGATGACTATTGATGTCATTATTCTTGTTATTATTGTTGTTGTTGTTAAAATCATATGCAGATAACATCACTACTGCATGCTCCTAATTGGAAGTCTGCATCACCTTGTGCTGGAGACAGAAGCAGAAGCAGAGACTTACTGTCTTTTTTTTTTTTTTCAAGACAGAGTCTTGCTCTTGTTGCCCAGGCTGGAGTGCAATGGCACAATCTTGGCTCACTGCAACCTCTGCCTCCTGGGTTCATGTGATTCTCCTGCCTCAGCCTCCTGAGTAGCTGGGATTACAGGAGCCCACCACCATGCCCAGCTAACTTTTGTATTTTAGTAGAAATGGGGTTTTGCTATGTTGACCAGGCTGGTCTCAAACTCCTGACCTTGTTATCCACCTGCCTCTGCCTCCCAAAGTGCTGGGATTACAGGTTCCCGGCCCAGAGACTTATTGTCTAAGCACTCAGGGGCTACTAAGATGCAGGAGGTGGCCATGCTATCTTTTTAAATTCCTTGCAATTGACCAGTGTAGGCTAGTGTACATACCATTTGGCTAAAACTGTGCTCCTGTAAGTCCCATCTCCCTAGAGCTCCACATGGGAACACTGGGACTGTCCCTCCTTCAAAAGTCACTAGCAGAAAACCCATCCAATGAAGTGATCACTGGATCCCAGAGCTCTAGGGGTTTTCTAGATTCTTGGCTCCTTTAGGGACTCCTGTAGGTGGGAAGGATGGGGAAAATGTGGACAAGTTTGTAGCATCTTAGAACTGACGTCATGAAGTACAACAAACAGAGTCACTTAAGCAACAGAAATGTATCTCACACCTCTGGAGGCTGGAAGTCTGAGGTCAGTGTCAGTGGGGCCCTTACCTTCTGAAGGCTCTCAGAAAGGATCTGTTCCAGACCTCTCTCCTGGCTTCTGGAAATTCATTAGCTGTGGCCAAATAACTCCAGTCTTCACATGGCATTCTCCCCGTGTGTGTTTCTGTGTCCAAATTGTCCCTTTTTAAAAGGACACCAGTCATGTTGGATTAGTGGCTCACCCTACCCCAGGATGACCTCCCTTAACTACCTACCTCTTCAATGAACCTGTTTCCAAATCAGATCGCATTCTGAGGCACTAGAGAGTAGGATTCCAACATACAAATTGAGGGTGGTGGGGCGCAGGCAAGGCACAGTTCGTCTCGTAACAATATCAGACGCGGCAAGCTGACAGCCAGCAGCAGCTCAGCCTGTGCTTCCAGCTCTGGGCAGAGCAGCGGACAAAAAGAACCAGGGGGCGCTTCAGCAGCCAGGCCAGAGTGGCGCAGATCTGACTGCTCCTGAAACCAACAGCTCCATTCTCCCTGGGATAGCAGCATGAGAGGAAGCATAGCAATAACTAAACTTCAAAAACCACCCAGGGAGGCAGCAAGGGAGAAGTGGAGAAATAAATGGCCCAGCTGCCAAGTAATTCACTGAACGTGGCCGTCCTTGCAGGCATCACAGTAACTTCAGTATTGGAAAAGTGAATTAAATGAGAATGAGAACCCGCTAACGTGTTGTTAGCTCACTGTTACAATGCAGTGTGACATTTACTTTAAAAATCATGTGGAAGTGGTTAACAAATTCTATTACAGCATTTACAGAACTTCAGTGCAGCTGCGTTTCCCTGAAAGGGAGGCGTAAAGCCATTGAGCCGAGCTCAGCAACAGCGCCCAGAATGTGTAGCATAGGCTGCGGGCAGCGGGAGAGGACGCTGCAGGCTGGGTCTGGGTCACTTAACCTTTCGGAGTTTCGCTGTCCTTACCTGGAAAAATAGGAGAGTGACAATGCAATAACACATGTCAATGTGCATCACAGCCTAGAGGGCAGAACCGTGTGGAAAAAGGAGGAAACAGGAAAAAGTTAAAAAAAAAAAAAGGTGTATCAGCTAAGATAATTCACGTTGAAAACTCTGCCTTTTTCCTGTG
Source organism: Sapajus apella (assembly GCF_009761245.1). Classification (NCBI taxonomy): domain Eukaryota; kingdom Metazoa; phylum Chordata; class Mammalia; order Primates; family Cebidae; genus Sapajus; species Sapajus apella. The sequence continues at coordinate 20,713,894 of NW_022436962.1, read as the reverse complement.
TGGACTCATGATATTGAGCCAAAGCATCTGCTGTGCCTCAGTTTCTCCTTCACCCTGAATATTATTAGAATTAGTAGAAATCCAAGCCTTTCATGTGTTGAAGGGAGATAATTTCTGAAAAACTGCAACATGCAAATAAAGGCATTCTGCAAGCATTTTCAAAGAAATGGCATTTCTGCATAATTCCTATAAAAGGTAGAATAGTGCTGATGTCCAGTAGTCAGGTCAGTTTCTCCAAGGCCAGAGTCATTCAAAGCACATTCAGTAGATGTGAAGAACTAAGATCAACTCGACTTAACATGTGTTTGGGTGTCACGGATCATGAGAACCTTGATCATTTGGCTAGTCGGGGTGAAATAAGATCAGGCCCAGTTATGTGCACACAAAGTAGGGTACCAGGGAGAGAACAAAGTTTACCGGGCCCCAAAAAGTGGGGTGGGACCGGGGAGGCAGGAAGAAAAACTGCAGGACAATGAAGAGACCCAGCTGAGCCCCTAAGGACTTCACTACTTACTTTTCATGTCTGCCTAGTTCCTCACCTTTAAAACACCCCTATTTCACAGACATATTGTGAATACAGAGCAAGATAATCAAAGCGAAAGTGTTATAAAATGTAAAAGGCCCAGTGCAATCGAAGGAATGATTACAAGTCTCCAGCGAGCCCTCTTCAGGCTTTCTGCAATCAGTGGAATGGTTTGAAGGCCATGATTAAATCTGTGCATCCAACTCCTCCTCCTTTCTCCTCTCCCGACTTTCTCAACAATGTGGCCCTTGCAGTTTAGGCAGCATTCAATATTGGCAGGATTTTAGATGTCCATGCTGCTGTAAATTAGTCTCGCTTTGCTCCTCAGATCAAAATTTCATTTACATCCCCCAGGGGAGACCTGAGGGACCCCTGAGAGCGCTCATGGTTCCAGATATGGTGGGGTGGACAGGGTGGCCTTACCCACCCGAACACTCCATCAGCGAACACAGTATCTCAAAGAGACCCGAATCCTAGATCCATCCCAAATGGATTTGGCTAGAAGCCCCCATTCTACATGCTGATCTTTTTTAATGAGAAGTACCTATCTTTGAAATATGAACTCCAGTTTGTTTGTTTGTTTTCCTTGCCTTTTCCTTGAGCCCAGGTCTGGGTTGAGAGCTTGGGAGAATGCAGATGAACAAGGACCAGGTTACTGCCCCAGACTAGAAGAAAATTCTCAAAGGTGACTCAGCAGGGAAGGGAAGAGTGTGCAGGTGTTGTTGTCACCTGCCTGCTGTGAAGGAGAAGCAGGAATAGAATCATCCCTATGAGCCTGCGTGTCAAAGGCTAGATGGAGCCTGAGAGAGACCACAAAGTTTCTACAGGCTGGCACAGCCTTGGTGCGTTAGTCTGATAGCTGTGCATACCAGAAGGACCTGGAATAATAATAAGAAATGGAGCAGCCAATGAAGCTCCCTTCAGCAGCAATCCATAGGGACCAACCACCAAAGGGCTGAAGGGGATGATGGATACCCCAGCAAAAAGCAGCATGGACAGATGACACAGGGCTTCATGCCCCTCCCTTCGGACTTTCTAAGTCTCCTCTTATTTCACTGAATTCCAGAGGAAGGGAGGATGCTGAACAAAATAATGTTTCCATCACTCCAGCAGGGCATGATGAGAAAACGAAATTACAATAGAAAAATAAAGTCAGACGTCTCTCACATACTCGGGTTTGCAGTCTGAGGCTCATTCAGAAGGAAAACGATGGGCTCTCATTCCCCTTTCCTTTATTTTATTTTTTCTCTCTATCGACATCTCCCTTTTGGAAAAAAAGGATGTTGGGCATGCAGAAACAGAAAATGAACTGTAGGTGAGGCCATGGAGGTCAGAGCAGAGACATCGCCAATTGCCATTGGCAGATAATGCCACCACATGGAATTCCACGGCTCCGTGGCCCTTCCGGAAGTGACCGTGTTCAGGGATGGCAAGTGCCCATCCCTGTCCTGTGTGCTGCATCTGACTGCCCGGCGCCTGACACGCCACCTTTCCCCCAGTCTCTCTAGCACATTGGGCTTCTCCATCTTTTCCCCTCCGAGCCATCTGTTCCTGCTGCTCCAGCAGCCTCCCTGCTCTCTCCCCGCCAGGGCCCGTCTGAGCAGGAGGGTGTGAGGGCCTCTGATGAGGTGGGCCTCGGCCCCTCCATCACTCGCAGCCTCGCAGCCTCGAGGAGAGCACCAGCTGTCTGGCTTCATTTGCATTTTTCTCTCCCAAATAATGAAATTAGCCATGAGTTTCCTGAGGTGATGCAAGACGCAAATTTAGGCTAGACGTGTCAGTGTGTGATGGAGAGGGAAGGGGAAGGTCAGGGAAGTATTTTGATAACCAATTTGCAGCACTAAAACAGAAAGAGAAAACAATACAAACGTTACTGGAGGTGGACCCTTTAGCTCAGAGGAAAGTTAGATGAGTCTTTTAAAAGGTAATTTCCCACCCTCTGGGATGAAGGCACAAACATCTTATGAACAAACGAAAAGGGATGCTGACTGAGGCTGACGCAACTCTCAATCACTGAACATTTCTTTGGCCACACACAGAATTGTCCTAAAATGCCAACATTTGCTGAGCTGCATCTGCCAGGAAGCCAGACTCTGCTGCTAAACCCCAGCGAGGTCCACAAGCTGACTGCCTTTTCCTCTGTCATTTCCACCTTCCTGATTGCAAATAAAGCAAGACTCTGCTCATTCATCATGAAGATTCGGTTACCAGTTCAGTGAATGGTTCTCACATTTGTCATCTCTTTCTGATATTTTATAACTAATTAATTGATGATCATTTATGAGGCAAATAAACTCTTGGTTCTATTTTGAATCAAGTTCATATATAAGGATTTTTGAGGATCCTGATATTATCCACAAGTTCGCAAAGTTGTTCAAATAACCCTCTACAATGGCAGAAAAAATTGGACCTTCGGATGGGTAGAAAATGAACTACATACTTCACACAGGTTAGATGCCGTCTCTCTTCTACTTAGAATGAAATTGAAATTCCTTTCCTGAGTTTAAAAGCCCCTACATAATCTGGCCCCTGACACCTCTCTAACCTCCTCTGCTTCTCTTTCCCTCATTCATTCATTTATCCAATCTATCCAATTTATCATTCACCAATTTGTCAAATATTTTTGAGTGCCCTCTGTGTTCTGAGCACTCTTGTAGGCACATGGAGTATAACAAAATTATGATTTCTGTATTATGAAGCTTACATTTTATTGTGGGGGCAAGACAGACAGTAGTCATTATACATATAACTAATTGAATTTTATAGTATGTTAGAAGCTGACTGCTATGGAAAAAAAATAAAGCAGAGTGAGAGAGACTGAGCATGACGGGGGTTGTTATTTAAGATAGGATGGTGGGAGTAAGCCGCATGGAGAAAAGGACCTTTGTGCAAAGGCTTGAAGGAAGTAAAGAGTGAGCCACGGGGAGCTCAGAGGAAGGCAGCAACAAGCCTGAGATACCAAGGAGGAGGACAGAGGCCGGTGTGGCCAGAGCAGAGTGAGAAAGGAGCGAGGTGGTAGAGAAGAAATCCAAGAGGCCATGGGGCCAGAGGGCATGGGGCTGTGTGGGCTCCCGTAGGGATTTTGGCTCTTATCCTGTGGAAGGTGGGGAGCCTGTACAGTGTTTTAGTAAGAGGAATGAGCTGATCAAATTTGGAATTTTTTTGTCATTTTTATTCTTCTATTTATCTTCAAAAACACACAAAAAAAGTGAAAGTGACTTATAAAAATTCACTTTTAAAATACTTTACAAAATATTTTACGGTAAGTGAGGAAACTAAAATAAAAGGAAAATCAAGGCAGGCAAAATAATTAAATCAAAGGTAAGCATAAATCACAAAATGCATGCAAATGTGAATTAATTTGGGAGCTAGAGGTGGGCTGCAATTTGCACCTGAGCTTCATAGTCAACAGTACAATCAGGTAAAAGATTTACGGTGTCCATAAGGTACAAATAAACCATTGTTCTGGGGAAGCATAATCTGGTTTTGGTCTCAAGACATGGAAAAAATTTTCCCAAGGTTTTAAAAAGGGATGAGCATGAGGTATATTAGATAGCATCCTTCATAACATCCTAATAGTAATAATAGATACAATCATAAATTCTACCACCTCGGTAGAGAACAATGACAGAGACTGAAGCAATATAACATATTTTAATTGGACCATTCTGTTTGAGGAGTTGAGAACAGACTGCGAGGAGGTAAAGACAGAGAATTAGGAGGTGATTGCATTCATTCAGAAACATGGTATCTTTGAGGGTTATGGTATTCGAGGTGGCAAGTGGTGGTTATATTCTTGGTATATTTTTAAAGGATGGTGTGTTAGTTTCCTAGGGATGCCATAAGAAATTGCTAAAAACTTGATGGACTAAAATAAGAGAGATAGGCCAGGTGCAGTGGCTCATGCTTATAATTCTTAGGAGGCTGAGGTGGGGGGATCACTTGAGGCCAGGAGTTCAAGATCAGCTTGGCCAAAAAGGCAAAACCTGTCTCTAGATACAGATAATAATAATAATTTTTATGTAATTTGTGTAATTATTATTAATGTAATTTTGTGTAATAAAGATATAAAATAATAATAATAGAAATGTATTCTCTCATAGTTCAGGAAGTTAGAGGTACTAATTAAGGTGTCAACAGGATTGATTCCTTCTTAGAGGTTCTGAGAGAGAAACCATCCCTTGCCTTTCTCCTAGAGTCTAGTAAGTGCCGTCAATCATTGGCACTCCTCAGCTGGCGCGGCTACCCCAGTCCCTACCTCGTCTTCCTTCTCATTGCCTTTTTCTCTGTGTCTGTTTCCACTCTTCTTCTTATAAGGACACCAGTCACTGGATTTAGAGCCCACTCTAATTCAGTAGGATCTCCTCTGTATCCTTAACTAATCACATCTGCAAAGACACTATTTGGTGATTTTGGTCTTTCTTTCCTCAATTTTTTTTTTTTTTTTTTTTTTTGAGTCCCGCTCTTGTCACCCAGGCTGGAATGCAGTGGCACCATCTTGGCTCACTGCAACTTCTGCCTCCTGGGTTCAAGCAATTCTCCTGCCTCAGCCTCCCAGGTAGCTGGGATTACAGGTGCCCACCACCATGCTCAGCTAATTTTTGTATTTGTAGTAGAGACAGGGTTTTTCCATGATGGCCAGGCTGGTCTCAAACTCCAGACTTCAGGTGAACCACTCACCTCGGCCTCCCAAATTGCTGGGATTACAGGCATGAGCCACAATGCCTGGCCCTCTTTCCTCAAATTTTAGAAAAGGATAGCAAAGGACTGAGAATTGGTGTAGAAGCAGGATTCCACCCCTTCATTCCCCTTGTTGCCATCCCCCTGCCCCCACCAGTGTCCGGCTCCAGATTGGTCTGTGTGGCAGCTCACAGTACAGTGGCCTCCTGGGGGCAGCACCAGCCTTGTTCTTTTCTATATAACTCCAATTTTGCTAAAAAGCAAGTTTACCAGCATCCTTGGGCAGGTTACTTAACCTCTCTGGGCTATAGTTTCCTCATCTGTAAAATAGTGGTCATACTGCTACTTGCAAAGTTGTGGGGAGGACTGGAAGTCAGTGTGACAGTCAGGTAATACAGTTTCTGGTTGGGGAAGAGCCTTCTCTGTGGACTAATAGCAGCAGCCATTAAGCAAAGGACAGGCCTGGATTTGGGTAGCATCACTATTTAATAATGGCATCCTGCTGTTTGTCAGGACACATTATCACAATGCAAAAGGAAAAATCTGGAATATAAAATGACAGCTTCTTGATATGCAAAGATATCTAAAATAACTTTGTGGATATTAGTTGAATTAAAATATAGGATAAATGATATTGCAAAAATAGGATGCACTCTATAGCATTCCCCTTGAAGAGGTCATGTGCTATATGCTAAAACAGTAATAGCACAGATTAGTGTGCTTCTGGACCGCTCTGACATTCTGGTGCATATTTCTATTCAAGGATGTAAACTTTCCTATGTGGTAAAATGGAAAAAATTTTGCCTTAAATTTCGTGTTTCTCTTATAATCATTTTAGAATGGAGATTAAAAGTAATCTTAATGATAAGGTTCTATTTGATCGAGACAAACTTTAGTTTTTTTTTCCAAATTCCATTTATGGAATTCTTGGATTCAACTGTACTCCTCCCATCCTTTATCAAGCACAGGTGCTGAATGAACGTCATAACTGCGCATACAGTTGCCTGGGGTGTAACTAGAGAGCACAGGACTATGTCCACCAGGGAGTGAGATCTTTCCCTGGTTTTCTCTTTCCTCCCTCTGCTCTCCTCCTGCCTTATTGTCATCACTGGGAAAGATTTCTTCTTGACAGCTCTTCATGCCAGTCAAAAGTCTAGGTCAGACACTTATCAATTGACCCAGTGTTAAGGGTAGACACTCATTTCAGCATCTGTCAATAGCTTCTTTTGATCCGTTTAGACCAGAGCCTGCATTCCTGCCGTGATTTCTATGGAAGCGTGCATGGACTTTTAAAGACGGGGAAGCATTTCTAGAACTCCAGGAATCAGCTGGTGTGTATGCTGCTGCCTCTGTTGCACTCAAACAAAGAAATCTAAAAGAGAAGATTCTGCCTGGGGAACAATCCTGAGACCTTCAAAGATCCTGGCTACAGTGTCTGCACATGAAGTTGGGCACTCTCCAAGACCACAGTATGAGGACTGACGTTCACTCTGCACACCTTGCTTATGGCCTCACACACGGAGCAGGCTGGAAAGACCTCCACCAAGTTAATTGAGCTAATTCCTGAGTTACCAGGCTGTGGAGCTGCATTTCCAGGGGACAGAAACCACAGCTAACCTATAAACTCCCTTGGAAGAGTGTGCAAAGTTACAAGAAGTGGGGCCAGTATGGGATGTCCCTGTGGGTTAGTGTGGCCTGCTCTCCCCTCTGATTTGGCAAAGGAGCAGCAGAGACTTCCCCCTTGAGCTCAGGTGTTTTTTTTCACCTCCACACCTCCCTGGTTCTTAACAGGGATAATGCACATTTTTCTTTCCCAGGTGTTTGTCACAAAGCTGCCAATCCCTCCCTACTTGTGAGACAGGAAAAGAAATGTGAACATGTAAGAAATTCAGAGGGGCCGAGGAAATTTTCCTGACATGCTCCTGCTGTGACACCACGGCAGTTGAAGAAGGCCTGTCATTGGGCTGTCAACCTTTAACCTCCCCCAGACGTATTTTGAAATGATGTGAAAAGAATTGCTGTGCTGTACCACCAGCTCCTTCCAGCTCTGCATGTCTGTCCTTGATGTCAGTCAAAAGTAGTTAACTGGCACCCATGGTGCCTTAAAAAAAAAAAGCCTCCACCAAATATCAGTAATGACTTTAGTTAGGAAGACTAGCTCTTGTCAAGTAATGACTTTTTGACATAAGGTATTGTTTACCTAGGCAACGTTCTCTTACTTGCATTTTAATGAGCCTAATTAATAATAAGTTAGGAGTCCTCAGCTATTTCTTCACAGCTGGACCATATGCACTAATTACACTGAATGTGCAAACCTAAAGTAATCCATTTAGTCAGAAGAAATAGTTTAAATATAGAAAAAAGCTTGATTTATGTATATTTCTTCTTCATTCCCTTCATGATGTCAACTGTGATATCACAGCAATTTGCAAACAATTAAGGCAGGTATCACCTCTAAAACGTAGGGTTCCTTTGTGGGTTTTGGTTGAAGTTTTCATTTGTAAAAGTTTCCAGAGTTTGCATGAGGAATTGATTGATAGACTTGCTTGGTCAAACCAGAATAGTTCTCAGGTTGAAGAATAAACACCAGAGGTAGGGAAAGGTAGTTTCTTAACAAAATTGTTTTACTTATAACAAATAAATCACCTCCACAGGGATATTTTGGAGCTTATAAGAGTATTTTATGTATTATATAAAACATGCTTTTGTTAGCTTCCCTTAATGTTAAGTTCCTAGTTAGCTTTTAAGCAATCCTCAATATAATTTTAGGAATCAAAATAAGCATTTGGAATCAGGGCAAGACAACGCCAAAGAAGGAAAATCCCAAGTCCCTAGATAGAGTTTCCAAGGGTGATGGGACAACTCTGTTCTCACCCTCTACCTGGCTCCCAAAAGTACAGGGTACCCTTGAAGAAACATTCTTTGGGAAAGTGCAAGGAGCACTGTTGTTCCAGAGAGAGTTCAGTCTTATCAAAAACTGGTTGCAGAGAGGTGGAAACTTTCGTGTGATTATTCGACTCTTAGGTATTGGGGCTGTCACAAGGATGTCATGAGCTGAGGTGCAGCTGTTAAAGGAAAGATAATCTGTGATTTAATATATCATTGATCCCTTGAGCACAGAGTCAGTTTTTTTTTTGTTTTTGTTTTTGTTTTTGTTTCTCAAAATAAATTGTGCAGTTTGCTTTTAGGTAATGGAAAGATCCTGGAGGAAATGTCATGAGAAATGCTTCATGAAGGCGTTGCTCCAAATTCCTACCAGGATACTCCTAGAAGTCACACTGAAAACTTGAACACTAAGGCCGCTAACTACATTAAATGGAGGAGAGAGGAGCTTCTGGCTTCGGGGCTGTATTAAGAGACTTCATTTTTAGAGTGACTTTTCGACTTCACCAGGTCCCTATCCACCCATGTTTTAACAAGACATAGTTCAAAGCAGTCAGAGACAATCTGAGCTAATTGGTTGATTCAGCAAGAAACCTGGGAAAAGGTGGTGCTGAGGTTGGAGGCATCAGGCTGGCAGGGTTAACAGATGCTCTCCAGAAAGGGCCTTGGAGTGGAGGTGCACCCTGCCAGGCACCATATGTGTGATGGACATGACGGAGAGCGCAGGATGCCTGAACGAAGGTGACAGCCCGGCTCTCATTCACAGAGAAAGAAACTTCCCTTGGAGTAGACATGAGTGAAAAAAGGTCCACAGAGTGGGCACGTTTTCAGGCTGCTGGCCTCTTGGCAGAATTTTCCCTGCTGTAATCTCTTTCACTAAGGAGGGAAACCTATACTATTTTCCATGACAGGACACCTGTCCCAGTTGTCTGGCAAGGCTCTTTAAGACTGCAGAGGAATGACAGAATACAGAGATGCAATCACCAGGAACATCTGGGAGCACATTACAATCACATTCACAGATATTCTCTCCTTGAATATGTTGAATCTTCACATTATCCCAGGTGAGGTAGACATGCAGTTCACTGACAGTGGGGCTAGAATTCAGACTCATGGCTTCCTGACTCCATAGCCAGTGTTGGTGTCACTACCTTCTTGGGTTTAAGCCAGAAGAACTTGGGAAAACATAATCATAATGTATTATATTGAAAACTGCCATTCCTTTCTAATGGAACAGATGTCATTCTCTGAGAGCATTTGCTAGTCTCCAGATATCCCAAGTTTCTCCCTCCCTGCCTCTGCTGGGAACTTCTTCCCTGCCACTGCATTGAAAACCTACTATTTGATATGCCCCTCACTTGAATCTGTCTCCTAAACCAAGAGAAGAGTCTTAAAAATCTAAATGCTTTATAGATACATATTATTTCAGTGCAGTTGGTGGATGGAGGTCAGATACATGTTTTTGAAGAATGAACTCGCCAAAACAACTTCAACTCCTTATTGGGTGTGGCTTCCAAGTAGAAACCATTATTGTCTTATTTGTACTCACCACAGCCACAACTCATTTGTCAAGCACACTTGATTGCAGAAGGGTGTGGCAAGAGAGATCTGAGAGGGAGGAGCTCACTATCTTCACATCTGATGAAATAGGCTTGTATGGGAGGTCTGTCAGTCTTCTCAACAGGGATGTTGAATCATTGCGGTCATTGCAGATGATTAGACATCAGAAACACCTCCTGAGTCATCATTTCCATTGTTTGACATTGACTGGCGTCATCAAAACCGTCTACCATTTAGGCTTACAAGTTACCGAGAAAACAATGCTCACTTATTTTACTTTATTCCCCAGTGTACTTTTCAAGGTAACAGAACTAGTAGAGATGACTGGACGGGATGAATCTTATATATTGATATGAAAGGTTGGCAGTCAGAGCTCTGGCACCCACCAGCCTCCCACTTCCTCCCAAACAGCCTGCAGCACCAGCTTCTCACCCAGCTTGCCCTGCCTTTGGGTCAGTCTCAGCTAGCTCCAGGGTCAGTATTAACTTGGTGTGGTCCTGGGATCTACAACACACACAGAGAGAATGTAGCCTGAGATTGAGCCCAAACTGGAATGCGTCTTCTTTGATCTCTACTGGAGGCTTCAGGATGTGACTTAACACCCAGGCTAGAATTTTCACTCTGGGTTTGCACCCTCGGGCCAATCTGAACTGGAATAATTCTCCAGAATCTACATGAGAAGGCTATGACTGTGGCTCTGTTTAGAGTATGCTCTGGTCCTAGGATAGATCCTGAGCCCCACTCCCTGCCTTTACTCAGGCTGTTCCCTTCTCTGGGAATTTCCCCCCACCTCCACACTCACTTGCCCAATTTTTTTTTTTTTTTTTTTGAAATAGAGTCTCACTCTGTCACCCAGGCTAGAGTGCAGTGGTATGATCTTGGCTCACTGCAACCACCACCTCCCGGGTTCAAGCAATTCTTGTGCTTCAGCCTCCAGAGAAACTGGGACTACAGGTATGCACCACCATGCTGGCTAATTTTTGTATTTTCAGTAGAGATGGGGTTTTGCCATGCTGGCTAGGCTGGTATTGAACTCCTGACCTCAGGTGATCCATCCGCCTTAGCCTCCCAATGTCCTGGGATACAGGTGTGGACCATCACTCCTGGTCACTTGCCGAATTTTTGATTTGAGACCTATCTTTTAAGATCCATGTTTAATTCTATCTCCTATCCAGAATCCTTCCCATCTTCTAGTTGCAAATGTAAGTTCATCCCTTTTTGAAATGACATTTTCCAGGACAGCCAATCAGGAGAGGCAATGGGAACCCAAGCATTCCCACAGCAATTCACTGCGTCCTTCTCTGAGGTAGTGCCATGTCAGAGACTGCTTGATAGGTGTGATAGGCAGAATTTTGGTCCCTATGCCCCTCACCCTCTGGGGCTATGCCTGTGAATATGTGATGTTGCATGGCAAAAGGAACATCTCTGTTTCTGCATCTTTTATGACCCCTTTCCTATTGCATTAGTTGTGCAAGTGGCCACAAATTTAACAACAGAACACATTTATATTATTATCTCACAGTTCTGTAGGACAGAGGTCTGCCCACAGTGTGGCTCATTTGTGTTCTCTCCTTATGGCTTCCCTGGGTGAAAGCCAAGGTATCTATCAGGGCTATCCTGTTCACTGGGGCTCAAGTCCGCTTTGAAGCTCACTGGTTGTTGGAAGAATTCATTTCCTTGTCACGGTATCTGTGTTTCCCTCCATCTTCAAACCAGAGGTTTAGTCTCTGTTGAGCTTCAAATCTCTGTGACGTCTCCTTTTGATGCATCTCTCTGCCTCCCTTTATTTTCCATTCTCATTAGGGGTAAAGCCCTGTTTTAAGGGCTCATGTAATAACATTGGTATGGCCAGGGTAATCCAAGATAATCTCCCAATGCTAAGGTCTCTGATTAGTGACATCAATTACAACTGCCAAGTTCCTTTTGCCATGCAACATCACATATTCACAGGCATAGCCCCAGAGGGTGAGGGGCATAGGGACCAAAGTTCTGCCTATCACACCTATCAAGCAGCCTCTGATATGGCACTACCTCAGGGAAGGAGGCAGTGAGCTGCTGTGGAAGTGCTTGGATTCCCATTGCCTCTCCTAATTGGCTGTCCTGGAAAATGTCATTTCAATTCTATAAGGGTGTCCCTCACAGGTTCCCAAATGTTTGGATATGATCCTGGAAGATTTTAGAACTTTTTGACTGTGAACTAAAGGAATCTTTATAAAAGCAAACTGGAGTCCAGTTCAGCTTCTTAGTAGGCACAAGTTTTCAGGTTTGGGGTCTTCTAGTCTCTCCCTCCCCCAGAGTTATAAAGATCATGCAGGGTCACATAGATGAAAGCATCTGAAAACACTAAAACACCACACAAATACAGGAATAGTTTCCTATTGATGCTGTAACAAATTACTATGAATTTAGTGGCATAATACAACACATATTTATTCCCATACAGTTCTTAAGGTCAGCAGCCCGAAATTGGTCTTACTGAGCTAAAATCAAGGTCTCAGCAGAGCTGCGTTCCTTTCTGGAGGCTGGAGAGGAGACTATTTCTTTGCCTTCATCACCATCTAGAAGTTGCCCGCATTCCTCGGATCATGACCCTCTTCCTTTCCAAAGCCATCAGTGATGGCGGAGTCTTTCCCACATTGCAACACTCTGACACTGACTTTTATTCTGCCTCCTGCTTTCTTATAAGGACCCTGGGGATGACATTGGGCCCACCCAGAGAGATGATCCGGGATAATCTCCTGATTTTAAGGCCAGCTGATTAGTAAACTTAATTCCATTTGTGAACATAATTAATTCCTCTCTCCCATATAACAACAGTCATGGGTTCTGGGGATTAGGACATGGACATCTCTCAGGGGCCATTACCTATCTACCTACCATGATGATTAGAGAGCAAATCAGCACTCACCTTCTTTAAGATTGATGTGCTGCTGGGTGTGGTGGCTAACACCTGTAATCCCAGCACTTTGGGAGGCCAAGGCTGGCAGATCACGAGACCAGGAGTTCGAGACCAGCCTGGCCAATATGGTAAAACCCCGTCTCTCCTAAAAAAATACAAAAATTAGCCAGGCGTGGTGGTGGACCTATAGTCTCAGCTACTTGGGAGGCTGAGGCAGGAGAAGAGCTTGGCCCCAGGAGACGGAGGTTGTAGTGAGCCGAGATTGCACCACTGCACTGCAGCCTGGGCAACAGAGTGAGACTTCGTCTCAAAAAAGAGAAAAAAAAAGATTGATGTGCCTATCTGGCTTGGTGTTAGGACTGGGACTACTTTTACAAGGGTTTAGAAACTACGGATAGCAACTTCTTGTTTTGTAGCTCCACTCTCAAACCCCTCTCCTGTGGGCAGGCCAAAGTGACAGCTGCTTTGCAGGTTTTCCACCCTGGGTGTTGCCAGTTTGTTTTCTTGGGGATCTCTCTGTCTCTGGGCCTCCGAGTCTCTCTGACGCTGCTGGAGTCATGCCATACGGGTACTTACCCTGCAACCTTTTCTATGGGAGTCAGCTGTCAGCTTCAGACTGTTTCTTGCTATCTTGACCTGCTTCTCTTCATTTTTCCATGTAGTTTGGATACATAACCAGTTAGCATAGGTTCTGTTTAATATCCTTGTCAACCTATAGAGTGTAAATCTTTTGGCCTCGTTCACTAAAACATCTATTGAGTGTCTACTATGTGCCACACTAGTACCTAGTCAGCTGTCACCAGCCAGACCCTCGTTAGACTATCTCTTAAAATGCACAATTGATTCTCATTATGTGTGGTGGTTATATTTTATAAAGTCGCGAACATGGAATTAGCAAATATTTAACCTTTGCTCCTAGGAAAAACACAGGGTTAGGTTCCTGCAAGCCTCTGGTCATAACATTTTTGTCAACTGATCAATATATAACCTTGTTTTATGTGTGTTTCTCTTTAAAGATACCTTATGTAATATATATTGTTGATTCATTACCATCGAACTGATAACTAATAACTGTCAGTTATTTCATAATTATCAGTTTGTCCATGCCTGAAAAAACCTTATCTAACACACGTATTTTCTCCGTAAGCCTCATTTCAGCCTTCTTGGGCTGACAAAACTAGGCAGCACTTCAACACTGCACTTGGGATCCATTTTAAAAAGCAAAATCACCACAAAAGGTCCAAAAATGTGGAAAAGGTGGCACTTGATAGACTACACAAAAAGGTTTACAGTATATAAGACCTGAAACAAGAAGGTAAACCATCACTTTGACCTCAGCTAAGAATGTGCACCCCAAGTTTTCACCACGCTGTATATGTCCTCAAAATTACATAACAGCACCAAGCATATTGATTTAAGGATTACAAATAAATTTTAGCAATCAGGCAGATTCATACATGTGGAATTCACAAACAATAAGGATTAACTGTATTTTATTAAAAAGATAGACTTGAAAAAATCAATTAAGAGGCGATATTGTTACAGGTTCCCCCACATATGATACTTTATTAAAAACCAAATAGTAATAAAGTATCATTTGTGTTTATATAAAATAAACCTTTTCAGAAACAAAATTAAACATGCTGAAGATTTGGGTTCTATAGTACAGAGTTAGATATCTGAAATGTATTGATTACTTGTCTAATTCATATCATTTCTCTTGGGCTTCTTAGCCAAAATGAGCTTGTTTGCCATCTGATCCACCCTCAATTATGCTTTTGCATTCTCATTCTTTTAGCATCTCTCAATGTATGGAGGTCCCCAAGTTTGGTCCAACATGCCCTGCTTTCTCGGAGTGGGTCTGGTGGAAGAGGTTGGACCCACCCCCTACCTCATACCTTCCCTGCTGGTGGTCTTGGCCTGCCTCAACTCACAGTGCTTTCTCAACGGAAGAGCCCTGGCAAACTGCTCTCCAGAAGGTGACGAGCTGCTGAAGGAGAGAGAGTAAGCCCAGACTGCTTTGGTTGGGCTTTTGCATAACCTTCAATTGTTCTATTTCTGCATATATGAAATGGGAATTATGCTCAGTGTCCTGTTCCATTTATTGGGTTACTCTCCTTCTACTGCAATAAGACAGAGATGTTGGAGAAACTTATACCTGTAAAGAGACATTAATATTAATAGAATTTATTTGAACTCATTCTTTCTTTTCTTACTTTCCTCTTCCTGTCTCAGGCTTTCCACTCTCAGGAAATAGCTAAAACTCTAAGAACCCCATGAGTTTATTTGTGAGTGGTTCTAGCAAAATAGACATTAATATAAACCTCTGTACTAAACCATAGGTTTAGGGGTTTTTCTTTCCTTTTTATTGTGCCAACAGGTAAGGAAAGCTGCCTAGGTCTTGACTTCATTTACCTTATTTGTCAAAATCAAGCTCTTCCTATTGATGCTGTAACAAATTACTATGAATTTAGTGGCTTAACGCAACAGGTCTTGAGAGTTAAAAGCAGTGCTCTTTTGGCAGCAGCATTTCATAAAATAATAATTCAATGAACCATTTGTCACATTAAGCACTTATTAAACGTTCCCAGTATGCCAGACCCATGCCTTGCACTGCAGCAGACATAATGCGAACAAAATGCATTTTAAAAAGTTGGAAATCCTTGTTGAAAAAAGTTGGAAATCCATCTTAACAGCCAGCTAATTTTACTTTTTAAAAAAAGATTTAAGCAAAGGCAAATTATTTAAGCAAAGTGTATGGTGCCTAAAGAACTCTCAATAACTATTTATAGGGCACCTTTGTCAACCAGAGACCCAACAAGCACACCTGCCCCTCAAGTATTTTGTAAGCACAGCATGGGGCCATGAAAGGAGCTAAGTAGACATAGATTTAAATTCCAAGTCCCCCACCCATAACTTATCTGAGCCTAGATTTAATCTAGGCTCAGATAAGTTACTCAACCTCTTTGAGCTTTAGCTTTCTCGCACACCAAAGGAAGATACAGAAGTCCTCCATTATTACAGGTGGATATGTTCCAAGTTCCCCTGTGGATGCCTGAAACTGTGGACAGCACTAAACCCTACATATGCCATGATTTTTCCCTATACAGTCATGTATCACTTGAGGATGGGGACATGTTCTGAAAAGAGCATTGTTAAGTGATTTCTTCACTTTGTGAACATCATAGCGTGTACTTCCACAAACCTAGATGGAATAACCCACCACACATGCAGGCTATATGATATAGCCTGTTACACACCCAAGGTATACGGTATAGCCTATTGCTTCTAGGCTACAAACCTGTACAACATGTTATCGTACGGAGTACTGTAGGCAATTGTAACACAATGGGAAGTATTCGTGTATCTAAACATACAAAACATACAATAAAAATACAGTGTTAAAATCTTATGAAACCAATGTCATATATATATATAGTTTGTCATTGACTGAAATGTCATTATGTGACAAATGACTTTTGTGAAAGGAAAATATCTTGGCGCCCCCCCCCCCATCAGGAAGCTAAAGGGCAAAGTCAAGCTGGGAACTGCCTTGGGCAAACCTGCCTCCCATTCTGTTAGAAATCATCCCTCTGCTCACTAAGATAAATGCATATGTGATTGCCTCCTTTAGAGAAGCTAATCAGAAACTCAAAAGAATGCAAACATTTGTCTCTTATCTACCTGTGACCCGGAGCCCCCTCCCTGCTTCCAGTCCTCCTGCTTTTGCTTTTTGTTTGTCCCGCCTTTCTGCATGAAGCAGCGTTCATCTGTCACATGTCTCCCTGAAACATACAAAATCGTGCTGTGCTCTACCTTAGGCACATGTCATCAGAACCTCCTGAGGCTTTATCATGGGTGTGCGTCCTCAACCACAGCAAAATAAACTTTCTAAATTTACTGAGACCTGTCTCAAATTTTTGGGGTTCACACTGTACATACCTATGATAAAGTTTAATTTCTATATTAGGCACAGTAAGAGGAGCGGTGGCTCACACCTGTAATCCCAGCACTTTGGGACTCTGAGGTGGGCAGATCACAAGGTTAGGAGATCAAGACCATCCTGGCTAACATGGTGAAAACCCGTCTCTACTAAAAATACAAAAAATTAGCCAGGCATGGTGGCGCACGCCTGTAGTCCCAGCTACTCGGGAGGCTGAGGCAAGAGTATCACTTGAACCCGGAAGGCAGAGGTTGCAGTGAGCCAAGATCGTGCCACTGCACTCCAGCCTGGGTGACAGAGTAAGACTCCATCTCAAAAGAAAAAAAGAGATTAGCAACAATAACTAATAATAAAATAGAACAGTTATATGCTATAATAAACCATATGTAAATGTAGTCTGTCTCTCCCTCAAAATATCTTATTGTATACTGTACCATGGGCAACTGAAATAGCAGAAAGCAAAGACTCAGGTAAGGCGGGAATCTACTGTAATTAGATACCCTCCAGTGAGTTTTGTAAGCGTTAAGTTTATTTTATTTTATTTTATTATCTTTTTTTTTGAGACAAATTTTCACTCTGTAGGAAATAAGAATAAATAAAATGTTCCTCTTCAAAGTTTTCCTCTTAATTATGAATAAATAATAGTTTCTTCAAAGGTTGATTTACTTTAAACCTTTTGCTAATAATCTTAAAGTACCTGTTAGTCATAATACAGCAGTAAGTGCATCCTGTCTTCTTAGTTCTTACACTTTAACCTAGATATTTGCCCTGACATGCTCGGACAAGTTCAGGCAAATCTTAGGTCATAGCTTAATCCCCTTCCTTTTTTGGAAATATTATAGCTTCTCTAAGAATTCCTCAAGTTACTTCCTCTTTTCCTTTGTTCTTTTCTGTCTTTACTTCTTTAGAAAATTTCCAAGTTTTTAGACAATTGGGTCAAGCATAGAATGTGAGGTCCCGTTCCGGCTGGTGGAAACTGGACAGAGCGGTAGGGCAATTGCGTCAGGCTATGAAAGTTATAAACGTCCCTGTCTCCCTTGTTCGGGTGTGCTCTCATGGTAGGACTGCCGGCGAGTTGCACCCTTCCTGTAGGAAGTAAACTAGCCTTGCTGAGTGATCCATTGTCTTGGTGTGGACTTTTCCCGACGTTATAAACCCGTTTCCAACAACTCTGTTGCCCAGGCTGGTGTGCAGTGGTGTAATTATAGCTCACTTCAGTCTTGGACTCCTAGACTCATGTGATCCTCCCACCTAAGCCTCCTGAATACTTGGGACTACAGATGTGCACTGCTGTGCCTAGCTATTTTTTGTAGAGATGGAGTCTCGCTATGTTCCCCAGGCTGGTCTTGAACTCCTGGGCTCAAACAATCTTCTAGCCTCAGCCTCCCAAAGTCTGGGATTACATTATATATTAGAGCTCTGGGCCTACTGACCAGCACATAGGAGATGACCAAATAGGCTCCCTTCCCCCCGTAAGGCCATAAGGCCCCAAATGGGACTATTGAGACTGAATTTGTTCATGTGGCCACATTAACTTACTATGCATTTTTATGTAATAGGCACTCTACCTAGAGTTGGAGATAAAGATAAAATAATACCCATTGGTATGCTACATCCAGATCCATCTCACATGCAAGGATACACAAAGATTCAAAACAAAGGGATGGAGAAAAATTTACCAACCAAATGGAGAGCAAAAGTAGATAAATAAATAGAAAGCAGGAGTTGCAATTTTTGCTGATAAAATAGACGTTAAAGCAACAAAGATCAAAAGAAGCAAAGAAGGATATTACATAATAAAAGGATCAATGTAACAAGAAGAGCTAAAGATCCTAAATATATACGCACCCAATACAGGAATACCCAGATATATAAGACTTATCAAGAGACTTGGACTCCCACACAATAATAGTGGGAGACTTCAACATCAATATTAGACAGATCAGTGAGACAGAAAATTAACATCGATATCCAGGACTTGAACTCAAATCCAGAACAAGTAGACTTAATTAACATTTATAGAACTCTCCATTTTAAATACACAAAATATACACTCTTATCAGTACCATATCACACCTATTTATAGGTTTAAATGAAATATTGTTTGGCTGCTTGTTAATTATTTTCTTCCCTCATTTTTTTTTTATGTCTCTATTATTAAACACAATTAAGGCATACCCATTTTTAGACTGCATTCTACCCCGGGCAATAAAGCAACACCCCAGTTTTCTCTCCCTCTCCCTCTTCCTCTTCCTCTTTCTTCCTCTCCTTCATTCTTTTTTCTTTTTCTTTTTTTTTTATTCTTTCTTTTTCTTTCTCTCTTTCTTAAAAAAAAAAAGATAAAATAATATATACTTTCTACCTTATAGCTCACAACCTAGTGAATTTAATCAAAGAACAGGTTACAGTCACTGCAAATTGAATAAAAGTTTGTTCAGAGAGAAGTATTCTTCAAAAAGTCAATTTCAGAATTCCTTATTCCAATCTTTTCTCCACAGAGACTCTATGGTGAAGGCAGAAGTTGTGCAGTACATTTATTTGTTTTCCCACAGAGATCTTTTTTTGAAAAATCTACTGAGTTCTGCCAGAAGAAACTCATGACATGTTGTAAGTTTAATTATGTTCAATTCATTAACACAATTAGAGCTGTGAACAAATTTATTGACACAGCCAGAATCACTTAGTAACAGGCAGTAAGTCATAGATTTAAAAACTCATTCTCGTAGGCCTCTAAACTCTGGGAATGAGAAATGGCAAATTCATCTTTAGTTCTCTGTAACAGTTCTAAGAGAGCTGACCGGAGGTTGCCACTAATAATTTATTGCAGGAATCGTTCATATTTTAAGAATGGTTCTTATGTCCCTTGGAACATAAATTGAATCCCTTTGAAATACTACTTTTCATTTTAACATAATAAGTGATCCAAACAGGGAGATTTGATGAATATGGATTTGATTTTAGCTGAGCCGAGTTGGCCTCTCTGGCAAACAGCGGGTGGAAACCGATTCTCGCCTTTCTAGTGAAGGCTAGAGGGATGCAGTAGGTTGAGATGAACCTTATGATCAATTGCCTTTCCTTCTGGATTAATCCTTTCTGGGTAAACTTCTCTCCTTCCACTGAGGTTGATTTGCACAAGCAGAAGGCAAGGAAACTTGATGTTTTGGATGAAAATCTGTTATTCGGCAAGCAGAAAATTATTTAAAGAGGCATCAATAAATTATTAAATTGGTTTCTTTTAAATTACTAGTAAGAAGTTAAAGGAAAATATTTTGAAAACTCACATATAACTAGCAATTTCTTTTTTCAGCCAGAATTGTCTACTTCTCTAAACATCCTTAGCTGACATAATAGACTTTGCAACCTGACTCTCAAAGTTTCACAAATATCTATTTGATAACCAAGCCTAGGATGGATACCTCGCTGATCATCTACCTAAGTTTACCTATGTTTTTGAAGTGCAAGCATATTTCTGACACTAAGAAGTGATTAAGGGGTCAGGCTCGGTGGCTTACCTCTGTAGTCCCAGCACTTTGGAAGGCCGAAGCAGGTGGATTGCTTAAGCCCAGACATTTGAGACCAGCCTGGACAACATGGCAAGATCCTGTACCCACTAAAAATATAAAATATTAGCCAGGTGTGGTGGCGCATGCCTGTAGTCCCAGCTACTACAAGCAATCCAGGGATTGCTTGAACCCGGGAGATGGAGGTTGCAGTGAGCTGAGATCTTGCCACTGTCTTTTGTTATTGAGACCGTGTTTCAATTTTAAAAAAGGCCAGGCATGGTGGCTCATCCATATAACCCCAGCACTTTGGGAGGCCGAGGCAGGCCAATCACATAAGGTCAGGAGTTCAAGACCAGTCTGGGCAACATGGTGGAACCTCGTCTCTACTAAAAATACAAAAAAATTAGCCAGGCCTGGTGGCATGCACGTGTAATCCCAGCTACTCAGGAGGCTGAGGCAGGAGAATTTCTTGAACCAGGGAGGTGGAGGTTGCAGTGAGCTTCGATCACACCACTGCACTCCAGCCTGGGCAACAGAACAAAACTCTGTCTGGAAAAAAAAAAAAAAAAAAAAAAGAAGAGGAAGTGATTAGGTCTGCGAGTTCTTAAGCACACTTCCTAGGTTTGTGTCCTGCACTCAATTTACTTACTAGACTGACTTTGCACACGTTTTTAGTGTCTCCATGCTTTGTTTCTGCATCTATAGAAATGACCACAACAATTGTGTCTCTCACAGGCATTTTAAGTTTAAATAAGATATATGGAAAACACTTTAGAATAGCACCTTGTAAGCACTCACAAAATGGTAGCAATGATCATGTACAGCTATCATCAACCCTCCTCCCAACCCAGTGGGTCTTATCATTTAAATTGTCCCTTCCCAGGTCTAATAATGAATTTGGGGCTCTCATGTTACTTCCCAAGTTTTCCTTGTTGTTTATCAGACAAATTCTTTGTGTGTACAACAAGGTGGCAAGCTTGTTGTACACACAAAGAATTTGTCTGATAAACAACAAATCTCTAGTTGCAAAACAAGAAATGTTTTATTAGAAAAAACATCTGTATATTATTCCCCTTCTAACACAAACTTACAGTTTTCAGCTAACATGCAGTGCAGTTTAGTGAAGAGATGGGAAGTAGAATTACAAATGGAAAGTTAGATACGTGACCCTAAAAATTCAGAGACGTGACCTGAAAAATGCAGCAGACACTAACTGACGTTTATAGCAGAATCTGATTTAAACACACACACACACACAGGAGACACAAAACATATGCAAGAAGCATGTCTTCAAGTTCCCATTATAAGGTATTTTTAGTCTCACAAAATGATGGGAAGTGGATGTCCTCCGAGACAAAAATCGGCCGGCATCCTTGATACTATATGTGGTACCCCGCAGAAGCTGAGTGTTGAATGGCGAAGACGAGTGAAACAGCAAGTGCCTGTGCTTCAGTAGAAGATAGGTGCCATCATATTAGAGAAAATTCAACAGAGATCAATAAAAATGATTAAGGGACTCAGAGAATTGATTTTTGAGAGAAGATTAAGAAAAATAAATGTGCAGCTTGACACACAGCCAAGGAGGAATATGAGAACCGGGTGGTCAAATGAGGTATGTGAGACACTGCCGAGAAGGCATTCCCTAGGTATGTGGAAACAAATTCCCTAACAAGGTCTCTGAGGATACATCTTCCCCAAGAACCAGTGGAGAGCTCTGCCCCTGCAAATATTGACGACTCAAGTGGCCAGCTCATTCTTGAACTTGGCAGCAGGCAGTAGAAGTAGACAAGACAACCGTGTATGTGTTTTTTTTTTAGTGTAATTGTAATAATTCCTGGGAATAAGAGAACGTGTGATGGGAGAGTTACAGTTTCAACCAAGCTCCTATTTTCAGCTTGGCCACATTGTAGGAGAGTATTAACCTATTTCAGGCACAAAATTAAAATTAAGAAATGAGGAATAACCATAGCATTCAATTTGATATATCTCTGCCCTTAAAATCAATGCATACACACCGCACGTGTGTGTAGAAAAACATTTGTGTATTATAAATACCTCTATGCAAAACAGATGTGTACCTGGCATGCGCTTGCATATAGGTATATGTATATATAAATATATCAATTAAAATGTTTGTATTTAGTGATATGCCATCTTTTTCCAAATTGGATTGGATGATGATGGAGCTCCTTAGTGAATTACCTCTGTCCTTTGTTCTGGCAGTTTCCAGAAATGGCTCCTAAGCCAAGTATGAATCATTTTTTCTGGCACTGGAAAAGCCATTTTCAGCAGAGCCACATTGCAGGGTCATTATTCTTAAGGCTGCATTGCAGGGCATCAGGGGAAATGACATAATCCAACTCAATTCACAAAGAGTGGCAAGTGGAGGGAGCTTAAGGCTACCTCATGCCATCTATA
Source organism: Sapajus apella (assembly GCF_009761245.1). Taxonomy (NCBI): domain Eukaryota; kingdom Metazoa; phylum Chordata; class Mammalia; order Primates; family Cebidae; genus Sapajus; species Sapajus apella. The sequence goes on along the minus strand of NW_022436962.1, from coordinate 20,691,485 downwards.
TATTCTCTTTCAAAAGTCGCAAAACTTCATACAGTCCCTTAGGGAGAAAATCTCTCTAAGGATAAATGCCGGGAAAGGGCCAGAGATATGCCCTTCTGCTACAAAACTTCCTTCCTATATTTACTTAACAATGAGTGTGTATAATAATGTACATATAATACTATAGCACACCTTTATATTACAAAAATAACTATACGATGTTTGGCTGCCATTTTTCACCCTTTCCACATAGTGTGTAAGACCCTTTAATAGCCATCATAATAATAAAATGCAGAGAGGATAAAATGACTGTAGAAAAACGTCAGGGAAGAATGTCGACCTATGTAGTTTTGACGATGTACCCTCACAGTCATGGTACGGAGTTACTTAGATTTACTTCCCACATTACTGAAAGGATGCAGCAGGTTAATGTGCCACCTTTTCACTGCTCGAGGACTGAGAGAAAATTTGATTTTCCTCTCAAGTGAACTGTGTGTTGGACTCCACTGAATAGTTTTCCCAACAGGCCTCTAAGCTTTGTTATCCCTTGAAGGGCTTAGCGCCACTCAGCATGGAAGAAGACTGGAGTAAGCGGCCCCGCTATTGTGGGTGTATGTGCCAATACACAAAAGCCAGACTTTAGCCCTGGACATGCTCATGGCATTCACTGCAGATTTTCTGACACTTTTTTTTTCTGTTTCTTCAAGTGATACTACATTGACTTATTCTGCCCTAAAAATGTCTAAATATTACCACTTATAATTTTAAAAATGGAAAAAAAAAAAAACAGTCATTCTGATCTAAAGCATCTTGTACTCTGGGATATAAACACACTCATTATTCTGTGAATGAACAGAACTTGGGAGGCAGGGTAAGTATTTAAACCAAAAGAAATAATACAAGAATAAAAAACCAAAAAGTATTTCTATGTAATAGGATATTTAAATAAGAATTTTGACTGAGATGTATATGGGGTTAGACCAATTTTTATAACAGGTGGTTAAGAACCCTCTCCATAACCCCTAAATCTCTCACTCACATCGAGGGTATAAAAGGATCAGGTGAAGGAGATCAGAGGCAGATTTTGGAGACAGGATGTCAGGGAAGAGTTGTTGTTGTGCTGTGGGTACCATCCCACCAAAGAGTAGATGAAGAATTCTTCTTTTACTTCAAGCCAAGACAGGAAGACTCTAACAGACAACTTGGAGAAATTACTACATAAGCCATGCAGTATTCAGTCACAGTAGAATGTTATATGGGTCATTTCTGAGAAATAGAGAGTGATAAGCTGGCTAAGATGGCCAGTGGTAGCAACACAGAAGGCTGAAGTTTGGAAGTAATTGTGCTCCCAGAAATTTTCAATGCAAACAATGCATAATTTTTCTGTGAATCAGATGAGGATCATTTACAACAGGGAGTAAATATGGGATTTTCTTTTATCTTACCTCAGAAAACCACCTGGAGAGACAGAAAGACCTCAAAAGAAACAAACGATGGCTCACGCCTGTAGTCCAGACACTTTGGGAGGCTGAGGCAGGCAGATCACTTGAGGTCAGGAGTTCGAGACCAGGCTGGCCAACACGGTGAAACCCCATCTCTACTAAAAATACAAAAATTAGCCAGGCATGGTGGCACTCACCTCTAGGGAGGCTGAGGCAGGAGAATTGTTTGAACCCAGGAGACAGAGATTGCAGTGAGCCGAGATAGCGCCATTACACTCCAGCCTGGGCAACAGAGTGAGACTCTGTCTCAAGAAAAGAAAAAAAGGAACAAACTAGATGTGGCCCCTCAGATGACTAGCAGCTGTAGGAGTCACAGAAGATAAGCCAGAATAGAGGTGAATTCAAGAGCACTGCCGGGGTACATTGTAATATGAAGTCATTAAAAAACCCATTAAAGATCCCAAGAGAGAATGGGCCATCTGAAGCATCTGCCAAATCCCAGAGCATTAAGCTATGTCACCCAACACAACCAATCAGGTGAGAACTTTCCTGCTCTGCCCTTTTCTTTCTCTTCTTTATTTTTAATTTTTTTCCTTAAAAAAAAATAAAATTTTACTCTCAGAATGTGCTTAATATTTTCTTTCTTTAAAACTAGAAGGATTAGGTGCAACAGTTAACAAGGTACAGGAGGAGAAGAGCTGGAGGAGGCAAGGAAAGAGAAATCAATTAGAGAAGGCCCAAGATAGGGAAATGGAGACACCTCAATCCTAAGTTTTAATTACTGCAAGGAATGAGACGCTTTATTGAAATGAATGAGATACTTTATTGAAACAAGAGTATGTTTTGTGGCTTAAAGGGTTACAGAAATTTTTAGTATCTAACCATGACTAAAGCAGTCAGGGGACCCACCTGCATTCTCACCCAAGGGCAGAAGATCTAGATCAATGGAATACATTTACAGGGACAGTAGGAGATGAAAATAAAGTTGCTTGTGATTACATGCCATGACTTGTCTCATTCAGTGAAATAGTTATACACACACACACACACACACACACATATATATATATATTTATACTCATATATATATAATGATACGGCTTTATATTTGTATATCATTGCATGTATCACCTGACCAGAAAAACTTTGCCAATATATGTTATATATGGTTGTTGACTGTACAATTCCCAAGTTACAGATTCCAGACAGCTTCTGAATGACCTGTATATTCCATGGTTTTGTTGAACTTTTTTTCTGAACCATATCACTACTTAAGCCTGTTAGGAAAAATTGCCTATGGTTTGTAGTTCTGAAGGTTTTCATTATCTCTACATTCTCATTTGTTGTTTCTCATCTACTTCTCATCTTCCTTTCTATTTGCTTCTCTCCTTCCTAGATAACATCTGAAGTGGAGAAAAAGTGAACAGAATTTGAGGAGTAAAGTTTATAGATTACAGGGGACGATATTGATTTATTTCTCCCATTTTTCAAAACCCCCACAGCATTACAACATGCTTTTCTATTGTGTTTGAAAAATGAATTATTAGTAATAACACTTTATACAATTGAGGTATGTATATATGTATGCACATATTTGTTTTAGCTCTTTATTTTAAAACAATTTTAGATTTACAGAGTTGCTAAGAGAGTCCAGAGAGTTCCCATAACACCCAATTTCCCCTAACGTTAACATCTTACATAAATTGTACTACATTTACCAATACTAAGACATAAATACAGTAGTCCCTTCTTTACCTGTGGTTTCACTTCCTATGGTTTCAGTTACCTGTGGTTATCTGCAGTCTGAAAATGCAAAATGGAAAATTCCAGAAATCAACAATTCATATGTTTTAAATTGTGCACCATTCTGAGTAGCATGATTAAATCTCACACCGTCTCTCTCTGTCCCACACAGAACATGAATCATCTCTTTGGCCAATGTATCCACACTGTCTAGGCTCCCTACCTGTTGGTCACTCAGTAGCCACCTCCGTATCAGATCGACTGTTGTGGTGGTACCGTGCCTGTCTTCAATAACCCTTATTTTACATTGTAATGGCCCCAAAGCATAAGAGTAGCAATGCTGGCAATTTGGAAATGCCAGAAAGAAGCTGCAAAGTGCTCCCTTTAAGTGAAAAACTAAAAGTTCTCTACTTAATAAGGAAAGAACAGAAATTCTATGCTGAGGTTGCTAAAATCTATGCTAAGAATGAATCTTCCATCCTTGAAACGGTGAAGAAGGAAAAAGAAATTCATGTTAGTTTTACTGTCACACCTCAAATTGTAAAAGTATATACAGTGTTCGTTTTTAGGCATCCACTAAGGATCTTAGAACATATCCCCTGCAAATAAAGAGAAGTCTACTCTACTTACTGGTATAATATTTTAACTAAGCTATAGACTTTGCCAGTTCTCCACTAACATCCTTCTCTTTCAGGATCCAATTAATATTGCATTTATTGTCATGTCTCCTTTGTCTCCTCCAATCTGCAATAGTTTCTAAGTTTTTCCTTTTTTTTTTTCATAATCAATGTTTTGAAGAATGCTGGTCAGAAATTTTACAGAACGCCTCTCGATTTTATTTTACAATGAGGTTAAGGGTTTTAGAAAAAGAACAGAGATGTGAAGTATGCATTCTATTGGGGTATGTGAGAACAACATGATTTATCACTGGTGATTTTAACTTTGATTATTTGGTTAAGGTGATGGTATCTGCCAAATTTTTTCTCTGTAAAGTTACTACTTTTCCCTTCCTACACTTTATTCTTTGGAGGTGAGTCTAGCCCACACAGGAAAGTGGAATTAAGCTCTATGTCCTGGAAGGAATAATCTCTACCCATATTATTTGGAATTTTTATGTTAGGAAGATTTGTTTGTTCTTCCCATTTACTTATTTATATCAGTGTGTACTTGTGGGTTAATTATATTTTTAGGGTTATAATCCAATGCTATCATTATTATTTGTTGCTCAAATCATTCTAGCTTTGGCCCTGGGAGTTCTTTTGACATGTCTCCCTCTTTCTTTTCTCTTTCCTTTTTTTGCTTTACAATTTCTTTCTTTTGGCCAGAAGCAGCTATTTGTCCAAGAAGCCCTGGTTCCTTTAATTGTAGAATGGTATGTAAAAACCAAGATCTAGGTACTAGGTGTGCTCATTGCTACTGTGGTATCACTGCTTTTAGGTCACCTCAGGAGATAGGGCTAGAATAGATGTATATTAATCCATGTACAAACACATATCTACATTTACCTCATATTTATCTATTTGTATATATATTAAAAGAAATCATGCGGACATCTCCAAGTTTAAGCCACCACAATAGGAATTATTCCAGCCTTCCCACACCCCTACCTGTGCACCTCTACCTGCTTATTTGCAACTTGTTTCTCTAATAGTAAGCAAGTGAGTTAGTTCCCTTCATCTACAATTTATTTTACATATTTTCCAATCCTAGTGAACATGTAAATTAGTTTCAGAATTTAGAACCCATACCCTATGAGAAACAAATTTACTGGCCAGATGACAGTGTTTATGCACAGTTTTTTGTTTCTTTGTTTTTTGTCTGTTTTTTGTCTTTAGCTTTACAATATCCAGTCCAAACACCATTTTTACAAAGTTACTTAGATTGGATCCTTTTTCCCCTCCCTTTCATTATGCCATATATTTGTAATTCAAAGGTTGTATATTTAGATACAATCTTCATTTCATCCTGGAATCCCCAACATTCTGGTTGATTTTTTAAAAATTTACAAACAGAAACACTCACTCTCTGTAATGTGCTACTCAATGGCTTTTGACAAATCCATAGAGTCATGTGTCCACCAAAACAGTCCCAGACAGAATGGATTCATCACCCGAAAACTTCTCCTCTGCGGCTGCTTTTTAGTGACCCTGTCCTTCCTCCATCTCCTGGCAACCAGTGATCTGTTTTCTGTCCCTATAGTTTTCCCTTTTCCATAATATCATGCAAATGAAATTAATTATACACTATGTGGCCTTTCGGTTTTGCCTTCTTCCACATTGAAAAGTATACTGAAGATTTTTCTGTGCTATTGCACAAATCAATTAACTCATCCTTTTTTTTTTTTTTTTTACATATTCCATTACATGGGTGTACCATCCACTCATCTGTTGAAAGATATCTTGATTGTTGTCACTTTTTAGTGGCTACGAATAAACCATTAATGTACAGACTTGTGTGTAAACATACATTTTTCAATTCACTAGGGTGAATCCCTAAGAGCGGAATTTTGGGTTCTATGTTAGGTATATGTTTACCTGTATTAGAAACAAACTGTCTACCAAAGTGGCTATTCCATATTGCATCCCTACCAGCAATCAATGAGAGTTCCTGTTGCTCTGTATTTATGTCAGCATTTGGTATTGTCAATTTTTATGGTTTTAATAATTCTCATAGGTGTGTAGTGGTATCATTGTGGTTTTAATTTGCATTTATTATTTAATGACAAATGGTGCAAAACATCTTTTCATTTGTCATCATTATATCTTCTTTTTGGGGAAGTGTCTATTTATACATTTTTGCCACTTTTAAAATTGTGTTGTTTTTCTTTAAAAAATCAATTTTAATAAATATTTTCCTTACCCATATGGCTTTTTATGCAATTTATAAATCTTTTGCATATCCATTCGCCAACTGGGAAGACACTACAATTGATTCTCATTATTCATGGCAGTTAAGTTCTATAAAGTCAGCAGAAACACTGAATTAATTCCTACCGAATCATTGTTCCTAGGGGAAATACTATATATATACACACTACAGGCCTGACCCAGTGGCTCACGCCTGTAATCCCAGGACTTTGGGGGGCCAAGATGGGCAGATCTTGAGCTCAGGAGTTCAAGATCAGCCTGGGCAACATGGTGAAACCCCTTCTCTACTCAAAATACAAAAAAATTAGCCAGGAGTGGTGGTGAATTCCTATAATCCCAGCTACCCAGGAAGCTGAGGCACAAGAATCGCTTGAACCTGGGAAGCAATGGCTGTAGCGAGCCAGGATTGAGCCACAGAACTCCAGCCTCAGAAACAAAACTACAACAAATGTATATCTATGTATTTATATATAGATATGTCTATCTCACATAGCATATTGTCTTAAAACCTAAAAGCAACACATTCTGATATTAATAGATTCTATTTTCTTTATTTTACAAAAGAGAACATGACATCCAAAAGTGTTAAGTGGCTGGCCAGAGGGCCTCCACTCACGGATGCCAGAGTCGGGATTCAAACCCGCCAAACGGTCCCCAGAGCGGGAGCTTCTTGCACTGCCCTGTGCTGCCCCCTACCGCCCCTGTCCTCTGGCCAACTCTGCATGGATGGGAGAGAAGGCACAGCTGCACCTTGGTGAACCTTAGCTGGAAGGTACTGGTAGACTCAAACTTTTCCCTACTCTGCGCATGTCCGCGAATGATTACGGAGGCGCTAGCAGTATTGATTTTAAAGTTGCAAAAACATTTTAGCGAGTACAAAATTCGTATATAATGAGGATAGACTGTACTTTGATAGTTTTTGGAAACCTATTCAGGAAAAAGATAAATAGTTGTTCTGACTTAGAGCCTTACTTTGAATAAGGACGTTAAAGGAGGCAAAAGTGTTAAAAATATACAGAGGCTTCTCTACTTAGGATGGGTTACATCCCGGATAAACCCACCATAAGTTGAAAATACTGATGGGTTGAAGACAATCTACTGAACATCACAGCTTAACCTAACCTACTTTAAACATGCTCAAAGGGCTTTACAGTAGCCTACAATTGGGCAAAATCATCTAACACAAAGGCTATTTAAAATAAAGAGTTGACTATATAATTTATTGAATGCTTCACTGAAAGTGAAAGACGGAATGGCCGTCTGGGTACCATCATAAAGTTGAAAACTTGTTAAGTCGAATCATCTTAAGTCAGAGACCATCTACAATATCAATCTCATTCCTGTCCATGACACTTTGCCTCCTTGTTCTCATATATCTTGCCTTATGTCTTTTTTAAGTAATGCAAAACTATAGTTTGATCTTTGTATACTATTTAACACATAATATTAACATGTTAATATTAACATCTTATCTACAGACGTCGGATCTAATGAATCGAAGCTCCTATCTTTGAAGAGTAGAGGCATCACCTACTCGCCTCTGTAGTCAGTTTCATGTTGAAAGGAATTGCCACAGCCGTGCTCCTGCTGTCAGAACCATTATCTCCCTTGACTTTTGGAACGAATATGCCCCAGATCTTTTGTTTTTCCTAAAGCACAAGAACTACATCTATTAGTAGTGGAGTGACTAGGGATAACTCCAATGCACAGAAGCTGATTGATGGAACATGGTGCATCTCTTAATTAAGCAGAAGCTACTAATAAAAATGAACTTACTGGATGATTTGTGGGGTCCTAGCCAGAGCCATATGTGTCTCACAGCAATAGGAAATAGGAGTGACACCCAGCTGCTACCAGCCATTAATGGGGAGATCAGCGTTTTTATGTAAAGGTGGTAGAACTTTGTGTCTTCTTTTGGCTTTGCAGAATGAAAATTGAAAGCACCTGACATAACAACTTGTCTTCTTCTTCTTCCCTGGCTTAGCAGTTCTGACTTCTGCCCTTTACTTCTGCCCTCCTTCCACCAGGAAGCATGGGACAGGTCTAAGTGAAGCTCCCTTTAGTTTCCCCAAGGCTTTGGAGTGGGCTGGGTGGAAGGAGCAAAAGGGCTAGGGAGAGTGAGGGACTGGAAGGGTAAACTGGCTTGTCTGCACTCAATTAATATATTCCACAGAAGGGCATGCTGCTTGTCCTGAGAAAATTATTATTCCAGAGAAATACTTCAATGTGGTCAGATTACATTAGTCTTCTCTTCAAGGAGCTCCTCCAATCTCACTTCCTCTATGACATCATAATGAAGCACAAGCCCGACACAGACGCCTGCCCTTTGGCTAGCACCCCAGCTGACACTAGCACACAGTGCCAATGTCTGATGTCCTGCCTTCCACTCTTAACTGTTCTTACTTTCTCCGTTGTCAGATCTGTGGACCAGATAAGCTCATGCCTACCAATCCCTGCAGCAGTTATTTCCATGGCAAGGTCTTAGACGGTAGATTCCAGCATCTTCTACATTCTCAGGGAGACCTTCCCTGACTCCCTTATGTTAAATCTAACCTTTCTCCCAATACCTCTCCTTTCCCTTTAGCACTCTCTATATACATTTCTTAGAACTTATTACTCTGTATGTACATTTTACTTTAGTCTTTATTCTCTTTCTCTCTCTGTCTGTCTGTCACCAAAATGTAAGCTCTGAGACTGGGGATCTGTGTTTGCTTTCATCTCTGCTATACTCCCAGTTTATAGAACAGTGTCTGCCATAGAAGGGACTCAGTAAATATTTGTTGAATGTAATCAATAAATGAACTTTCCATAGAATAATTTTCCAAAGGAAGAAGATATATCTATTTAGTTCACATTATTTAAAATAAATGAAATAAATTTTTATTAAAATTCCTACCAATTCCTGCATCAGTCATTTCCACAGCAAGGTCTTAGATGGTGTTAGTACCTTTAGCACCTTAGAATTAGCCTATGGGGATTTGACTTTTCCTTTGTGGTATGTGCTAAATATTTAGAATGGTAGGCCTGCTGCTGCTTCTAATGTCAGAAAGTTAGCCATTGCATTTTGTTTTTCCTATTCAGACTCTTTCTTCACAGTGAAATCTTTTATGAAGCCCTTTATTGACTCTCAGGCATAAAGGTACATAGAAATCAAAATCCATCAATTTTTTTTTTCCAACCTTAAGATCAGGATACCATCTGGCTGTCCAGAGCATTTGGTGTCTGCTTAAAGTCCTGATGCTGAATTAATGTCAACATTCTTTGGAATGAAGCTTTTTTTGTTGTTGTTTTTGTATATTGGTTGCTAATATAAACAATACATATTCATACATGCTGATGAGGTGGTCGATCTGACATGGTCTCCAAAGAGCAGCAGGACACAAGGGTGGGTTGGCAAATGGAGGGACAGTCATAAACATATGTGTACTTCCAACAGGGATGAGAGTGCTGTGCTCTGGGCCATTTTCTTTCTGAAGGCCACATTTCCTAGAGGGCATAGGTAGTGAAATTTTAGGTCTTTTTGACTTTCATTGGACTTTGCTTTATTTATTTATTTTTTTGCAAAGAAATCATATGACAAATGTTTCTTCACTGTTTATTATGTAAAGGACACTGGATAAAGACCAGGAACCTAAAGCCCCACACGGTCCTGTTCTCTCAACCAAGACTCACGTGCTGAATTTTATTTGGGGTCCAGCAAGTATTAAAGAAGGGTACTTGGTAATGTTAATAAAATGTCTCTGACAGGCTTGTAATCTTGGTAAGAAAGTGAACATTACATTCAGAAAATTACAGGAGAACAACAGAAGAAAAAAATACAGATTGACTCCTGTTGTTGGTAGCTCTAGTATTTAAATCTCAGGATTTGGAGAAGGAAGAGACTCTATGCATGACATTACGCATGCAGAGCGCTTTAGGAGGTTTTTAAAAAGTGTAAAATATGGTCTCTCCAATGACTTACACTCTAATCTAGAAAATAAAATTACCGGAATAGATTATTTTTACATAGCTTTTTATACAAAAACTCTCAAACCATTTTTACTCTCTTTCTTCCATTTATCTTGAAATCTTTTTAAAAGAAGAAAGAGAAGAGAAAAGGAGTAGTGCTTCTAGTATAAAAACTATGAAAAGCTTGCATTTGAAAGCCTATGTTATTGCAGATACAATAAGGGGCAGTTTTCTTCCAATCTCAGCAAAGCTAGAAAACAATATTCTAGACTCACGGCAGTCAGCAAGCTTTTCCTGTAAAGGTCTATATAGTAAAAAATCTCAGGCTTTGTGGCACATACAGTCTCTGCCACAAGTACTTGTTTTGTCATTGTTGCACAAAGGGCGCCATAGACGTTAGGTAAATGCAAAAGCTTGACTCATAAAACTTTATTTACAAAAACAGGCAGCTGGCCAGATTGCAAGCAGTGCCTCTCAAACTTGAATGGGCATATGAATCACTCCAAGGATCTTATGAAAATGCAGATTTGAATTCTGTAGGTGTGCACTGGGACCTGATTTTGCAACTCTAACAACTTCCAGATGCAATGCTGATGCTACTGATAATTGGACTCAAGAGAGCACACAGATAAAGGCAACCAGGAAAATGTTTCTGATCCCCAGACTACTATACTTATATCATTTGACTGCTTAAATGGGGTGCTAGCTTCCCAAAAGCAGTCCACAAGCTTATATTAAGAATGTATTTATAACATTGCTTTCTACATGCATCTTTGATGATCTGTGTTTGTGTTTAGTGATTTTTTTTTTTTTTTTGAAATGGAGTTTCCACTCTTGTTGCCCAGGCTGGAGTGCAATGGTGCGATCTCACCTCACTGCAATCTCTGCCTCCTGGGTTCAAGTGATTCTCCTGTCTCTGCCTCCTGAGTAGCTAGGATTACAGGTGCATGCCACCATACCCGGCGAACTTTTGGTATTTTTAGTAGAGATGGGTTTTCACCATGTTGGTCAGGCTGGTCTCGAACTCCTGACCTCAGGTGATTTGCCCGCCTCTGCCTCATGAAGTGCTGGGATTACAGATGTGAACCACTGCACCCAGTTGAGATTTACTGAATTGAATGTTAATTTTACTTAGACCAAGAGCAGTTCTTCCCTGGTGATCTTCTGTCATTCTCTCTTTCTCTCATTTAGGTAATAAATGAGCTCGTAAATTTATGGGATTGGCCTAGAATTACACAAAATATGAGCTGGTCATCACATCTCACTTTCCATGATGATTTTTAATGATACAGTGTCCTAGTCTAGTCCAGGAATAAGGATTTCTGATGATAGCCTCCTATGCCATTTGTAAAGATGCCATTCTATAAAAGCAGTGAAGGAAGTGCCAGTCAGCAGCAAGCAGTTGTAAGAGGAATCGATATTAATTGGGCTTGCCCGATGCTGAATTAAGTTTACCTGCTCAATGAGGTACTGAATGCTTTGCTTTTTGAGAATTTTTTGAAAAATTCTTTCTCTGAAGGCATGGCAATTGTGGCTTTCCAATTCATTTTAGCTTCCTGTGAGCAGAAGCCTACTCCTACAGAGAGCTGAATCCTAGCTCAAAACATAACTCTATGTTCTAGCATTTCTCATCCCAAATAACCTGTGTACAATACTCCAAAATTAATCCACCTTCCAGCTGAAGCTTAAACTGAAGTGCCATAAATACTCTGTGTCTACTAAAACATTCTAATCTGCTTTTGGAGCCTGAGCTGCTGAGTTTATTTTGGATATGGTTTAATTTCTGAGCTTAGGGGTGTTACAACAAAAACGGCATCTTTGTAAGGTCAGCTCTAAACTTAAACTACCCAGAAAGATAAAGGAATGCACTTTCTGATTTTCTTTTTCTAGACAAGGAGACTCCATAAACCTTGATAACTATTTTAGTTTTCCATCTTCTTCTTAGTTAGCAAATTGTCCTTAAATTGAACCTAAATTCTTCTTGCTGCAATACAAACCCATCTCCCTTTTTTTCTTATTTTAAACAGCTGCTAAACACTACTTATCCAGCAGCAATTAGCCTGAACTAATTTTCAAAGTCTCCTGAGAGGCACTCATTTTCCAGAGATTTGGGTGGGGATTCTAGGGCGGGTAGAAGGGCCAGGAGCGGGTGGGAATGTGGCTTGAAAAACACCATTTGTCTTTACAAGCGGAAGGCAGAGAATAAAGCAAACTATTACCTGATTGTAAGAAATATACAAAAATGTGTCCTTGCTTTACACTCTGGTGTTTCTTAAACATTTACTGAATTAGAATGCCTTTAAAGCTTACTCTACTTCTTTGTTGCTTAATTAAACATTTAAATTGCTGTAGCATTTTAAAGCTGGGAATTATTTTGGTCCATTTTTGCTGTCATCTCAGTTTATCGATGAAGGCAATCAGAAAGAGACAGAAGTTAAATGATGAACAGCAAAGGATTAACTCAGGGCTGTTCACACTCTACACATTTCAAAGGAAGATTTGGGCCTATCAGGCTCCTGGGAGGTAACCTATAAAGCCTTGGAATGTCCTGCCTGATAACAGTATCTTTGTTTACCTGGGGGCTTTGACCATGCCACAGAGTCTGTGCTACTGATGTGATTTATGGTGGGGGCCTTGAACCATGCCAGAGAGCCAAAGACTCCATGCTAACAATGTGATTTATGGCAGGAGCCTTGGGCTATGTGCTATCAACTTGACCTCTGGTGGGCTGGAGACTAAGGTCAGCCACATAGGTGGTCAGTAATGCATAAGTAAATGGCCCCCAGTAAAAACTCTGGACACTAAAGCTCAAGTGAATGTTCCTGGTTGACAATGCTTCCTCGACGTTGTCACACATCTTTGCCAGGAGAAATAAGTGCTGTTCATTTAACTCCATTGGGAGAGGACAACTGTGCCTTCTGGACGCTGGTCTATGCTCCTCCTTTTTTCTATGGTTTTCTTCAGTCTGTATCCTTTTGTGGTAACAACCAACCCAAGGTATAACAACTTTGCTGAGTTCTGTGAGTCCTAGTGAATCAGTGAACTTGAGGGTGGTCTTAGGGACCTTCCAACATAAGAGACTTATTCAAGCTTACAGTTAGTTAGTGGCAGAATCCGAACAAATCAACTCTTCTCATTCATTTTTGCAACTCCACATGGGCAACCATCAAATATACAGAGTGAGTCTACCATGACCAGAAGCTGGGAAGATGACAAACATGGTGAGCCTCCTTCCTTACGGAGCTAACGCTCTCTTCCTCTGTGATCTTCTCACATGCTTTTGATTACGAAACTCTATTTTCAATTGATTGATTCTTAGATCATAGAATTTATATCTCTCTTTAGTTTGCCATTGTGAAGTTCTTTAAAACACCTAACATAGTCTCCTCTGCATCATAGCAATTGTACTATCTGTTTCTCTCTTGATTTTAAAACGCTGTCCAGATGGGAAACCTGTCATGCATTTTTGCATTCACCTCTTTTCCCACAACCACCCATGGAAAATTATATGCTTAATATATGTTTATATAATAAATGAGTCAATGCATGAATGAATAACTGCTGAGTGAATGGATCTTTGTTAGCATAGAAAATGCCTTCAAGTTCAGGTGGTAATAAAATGTTTTCCAAAATCTCCGTGGACTAAATATGGTGGATGGATCACTAAATGAATTAAATAAAGGTCTCCAGAGACTTAACAATGAAGATAACAAACACTATACGTGCAAAGCAGTTTCCTTAATGTAACATGTTTTTACATTTTTAAAAAATACAATAAATGCAAGAGCTTTTTGAAACTGTGGTCTGTATCTTTCAAAGTAAAAATAGCTCAACAGTCCTGAACTCCACTGAATCTCTGTGTAAAACTATCGAAAGCAACATGGCCGTCTTCGTAGAGCATCTATTTTTGAGAGGATCGCTCCACCAAATCAGCCGGGACAAGTGCGATATCATACTCTATATCTACATCCACAAATACGAGAATGCTTGGACATATTTGCCCTGGGGAAGAAAGCTCAGAGTGGTAGAGGTATAAACTCACTCAGGTTCAACAAGGGGAAAAAAAGATATTATCTTTTTTGAGAGAGAGGAATGTGAAGAGATGGGTGGAATCACAGCATGTTATAAATACAAAGGTTGCTGTGTCTGTTAATCCCCAAGACGTAAGCATTCTCAAGGATTAGAGGTAGTAGAAGGGAATAAAATCCGCAAGTAGTTAGTCAAGTGCAAGTATCAGAATTACTTCACAAATAAGAAAGAAAAGAAAAGAAAAAACACTATACTAGCTACAGAGATTGCATTAAAGAAAGTTCTCTCTTTGCCATTTACCAATTCATCACCTCTCAGCTGCACTCCACCCTCAATGCCTAATCTGTGAAAATAGGTTTGGGGCCTTGAAACATTTCCCCTTTGTCAGTTGGCATGATACATATTATCAGTAGAGGGCACTAGAGAGACATTTCAGGAGGGAGGACTTACTTCCGGTCCCAGTGTGCTCAATCGGCAGGCTCTTGCAGCACAAGCCACTTATCCAGCAAGGGCCACTTCTCCAACATCTGTCTCTTGTGACTCCAGAGCTTGGCACTACAGAACATGAGACTTCTCCATTGCCAGACTCCTAAACTGTGGGTGGCTTTTCCAGCATCTGGTTCTTGCAGTATGAGCAGCTTCTTCAGTGCTGTGATGTGTAGCAGACAGCAGCACCCCCACCCAGCCAAGGGGAAGGGAAAGAAATCATTTTCCCAAGGCCGTTCTATGCTCTCTGATATAAAGCTTCCCCCAGTCTCCCCCTTGGGCAGTTTTGCAGCAGACTGGCTCAAGTGAGACATCTCCAGTGAAAAGGTTTTCCCGGTACCCTAAAGGGTGGATTTACAAGTTCTGCTGGTACAGCAGCACAGTGACTTCTCTGCCATTCTGTGAGGCAGAACCAAGCCCTCTAACTGACCTAGGGAGTGGGAGCTCTTCCTGGATGCTCTATCTCAGCCCTAGGGGTAGTGTCTGCTTCTTCTATTTGTATTATTGTATTCTTTAGAGTTCCCTGAACTTCTTCTTGGACAATCCCTTGGTATGCCAATCTTGTGTTACAGTTATTAATTCTTTATATGAATCTGTCCCTGTTCAGATTACTGTGTGGTTTTGCATCCTGATTGGACCCTGACTGAAACATTCTGGCTTCTATGAATTATTGCAAAATAACTTACATTGGAAGGATTAGGGCTTTCATAACTTTTTTCCTATGAAATAAAGCAGCACGTAATCTGTAACTTTTTAAATTAATTAATTTATTTTTATTATATTCGTAAGATGGGTTTTCACCATGTTGGCCAGGCTGGTCTTGAACTCCTGGCCTCAGGTGATCTACCCACCTCGGCTTCCCAAAGTGCTAGGATTACAGGCGTGAGCCACTGCGCCCGGCCATCTGTAACTTTTTTTTTTCCTCTCTCCAATCCTGCTATTAAAAATGCTACTCTTGATGATAGATTTAATTTATTGCATATATTACCACAGAGCTCCTGAAAGCTCCTTCAAACCCATGGCTTTTGCTAAACTTAACACCAAAGCCAACATTACTTCACTATACAAGCCTTTGTGGGAAACATTGTATCAGAGAGCATATAACAGCTTTGGGAAAGTGATCTCATTCCCTTCTCATTTCTCCTTCTAAACACTCTCATCTCACTAGACAAACTCTAGAAGGACTTTTCATTGCCCTGTTCTATCTTCTGCCTCTGAGGGAATGTCATTGTGGGCTTTTTTTGAGCAACTCTGGGTGAAGTAAAAGTGTCTTAATTCAACCTCTCAAAGCCCAAACATGACAAGAGAGATTCAAAATTTAAAAATTGTTAAATTTCCTTGACATTAATTAATAATAAAGGTTTGAAGAGTGGGAATGGCAGGAATGACATGGTCACATCCCCCAAATATCCTGTTGGTGAGATTATGAGATCTCATGTCTTACAGACTTACAAGATTGAGATGTAGTTATTATTTCCAGAAGGGAGAAATAGATGACCTCTTCCAGATTTTGAGCTCATTTGTAATCTTCTTAAATGGCTTTATATATTGTTTATTTATAGACTATTATGTGAACAGATAGTTTGTTTGAGCAGATATCCATTTAACTGTATAAAGCCTCTTTTCAGTAACTTATTTATGGAGAGAACTTAATGCTCACATTGGAGCATGTTCTATAATTTACTACTCTAAGCAGAGTATTCTCTTTTACTTGGTAATCTTATACTCACATTATTCAGGAAATTATAGAGTATTATATATTTAAACGTCTAAAATACTAGAAATATGTTGAAATGTAGGCATACTACCAGGAAAGAATGTGAATGGCTTGGAAGTCAACTTATTTAGTGTTAGGGAGTCCAGTACTTTAGCTGGTTTCCTGTCTCTCAATTAGACAGATGCTAACTTAGACTGATAATATTTCTGATACATAACTATGATTTAGCTGTGTCCATAATAATTAATACAGATTTTTGGTAGGCATACCTCAAGGCAAATATGATATTAGTTACCTATTGCTGTGTAACAAATTACCACAAATTAGGGGCTTAAAACAACATCCCTTTATTAGCTCATAGTTCTATAGGATAGAAGGTATGGTGTTTGGGTTCTCTTCTCAGAGAATCACAATGCTGAAATCAATGTGTTGCCTAGGCTGAGTTCTCTTCCAGAGTCCCTGCAGAATAATCCACCTTAAGCCCATTTTTGTTGCTAGCAGAATTTAGTTCCTTGCAGTTATGGGACTACGGCTCTCATTGTTTTGCTGGTTGTCAGTGCCTCTCAGTTCCTAGAGGCTGTCCACATTCCTTCCCTGTGGTTCCCTCCGTCTTCAAGCCAGCAACAGTACATTCAAGTCTTCTCAGGCCCCGAACTGCTGATTCAGCTCTGTGACCAGCCAGAGAAAAGCATTGTTTTAAAGGGCTTATGATATTAGGTCGGGCTCACCTGGATAATCTCCCTACCTGTGCCGTACAACATAGCCTCATCATAGGAGTAAATCCGCACTAATTTGCAGTATGGAGGGTGTCAACACTGTGGGACAGGAAATTGAGGGGGCAATCTTAGAATTCTGCCCCCCATACACCTCTGCCGGAAAACAAAGTTCATGATTCAGAGTAGCTTCTGTGTGGACTGAGGTTCAAAAAAGACAGAGGTGAAGAGATTTGAATATCTGAATTAAAAATAAATAAGAGCATAGATGTTAGATTAGGATTGTTCACCAAATGCTAGAATAATTGAACTGGAAGGCATATAATGACACTGAAAGTAAAAAAAACTCAGTATAGAATAAATGTGTACAAGGAAGGACTAGAAAGATTGAAAATTCATTAAAGCAAAAAGTAATAGACATTAGACATAGTAGGTTTTGTTAAAGTAGATTAATATTTGAGCTCCTATAATATGTCAGAAGTAAAAATCAACAGAAGATGAAATAGTAACAGCATTTACTGAGTGCTTATTATCTGTTAAAGCAGGAAGACACTTCATTATGAGTGACTGACATGCATTTTGTCATTCAATATTCAAAATATAGCTGGGGACTATTAAAATTATTTTGTATTTTTAAAAGTAGGGCAGAGAGAGAATAAGTAACTTGCCCAAGATCACCTTATAATTGGCAGAGCCAGGACTGAACCTCAGAAATTAGGCTCTAGTGCCTACTGTATGTTTATGTTCCGTCTAAGAAGGAGAAGGAAAAGAGAAAGGAAGTGTTTATGGAGGAAAGAGAAAGAGATGTCTAAGGGTAAAAGCAAAGCCTCCTTGGCTCCTACCACTCATAGCAAGAGTACTAAGGGGTGATGACTAAGAGCCCTCTCTTCTAGAAAGTGCCTGGTTGGGCATTATAAGCTTTTGCCTCTATGCCTCCATGTTCTAACAAACCCACTCTACGGCCCAGCTTCTTTCAGATATATTAATACATTAGGTCTCATTATGGGGCAGACTTGCTGGCCCAGAAACTCTCCACCTCCTCTGTATTCATTTATACTCATTCATTTAAGAAAAATGTGTAAGTGCTTATCAAGTGTCATATTGTTTGAGACGGAGAGACACTATTAATGATGAAACAGAAAACTTCTGGTTCTTAGGAAGTACTTATTCTGGGAAGAAGACATTCAATAAACAAATGAACATCCGGTAATAACAAAAATTATGAAGAAAGGAAAACAGGGTTGAAGTGGTAAGTGAATGGAGGGGTAGAGACAGTAGGTTTGGTTACCAGAGAAGGTCTCACTAATAAAATGATAATTTGTGACTTGAATGACTAAGATCGAGCCAGCTAGTAGCTTTGTTGATTTCTGGTCTGCTCTGTGTTGGTTTTACAGCTTGATGTATGGGGATGTTATATTTTCTTTTTAATTCTTGTGGGGAAGCACCTCTCTAAACTCCTTAGGCTCTTGCAACAATAAGAACATTGTTCATTTTTTTTTTTCAAATTGAATTTTGGATGATAAAAACATCATTAAAGTGAACGTTGGATGACAGAACTTAAGTGAAGTTAGGAATTTGAGTGATGGTCCAAGATTCTCTGTCAAAGTAAAAAATGCTTCTGGATTTATACACAATTTCTGAACTTATATACTGTTTTAAAATATTTATTTATCTATAGTCAGTTTTAGATTTCTGAGGATAAATGCAAATCATGAACAGACAATGGTCATTTGGCCATTCACTGTAACACATATTCTCATTTCAGCTTTTTTTTTACTCAGGAGTATTGAATATAAATATGATGTTTATTTTCAGAGTGAAGCTACCACTTCAGTTCATCCATATTGTTGCCTTTAATTAGATTTTCTAATCAATCATCTCTGTGCATTGCTCCATGTTCAGAAGTCCATATTAATAAAACGTCTGCTTACTTATACAAATTTGGTGAAAAGTTTAATTTCAGGAAGTTAATCCATCTGGCCTTGCCACCTGCAGAACTATAGAAGGATAAGCTGGTGGTAAAGAGAACACCATCTGTTCTGAGAACCAGTTGATCTCTGCATGATGAGCATAAAGTCGATCACATGATGGAAGAGATAAGCTGATGAAAAGAAAGTGAAGAGTTTATTGGATCTTCTGTTTCATTCACGAGCACAATTTTCATCAAATAAATCAACACTATAACGAAAGAGCAAAAGGTTTACATTGTTCAGCTGGTCACTTGGAAAAAATTACTTCCCACATATTTGCCCTTTCTTTCTATTTGGTGGCAAAAAATTATTTAAGAGAATTATATAATTTCTAATGAAATATAAGTTTTTTTTGAATGAAATACCTGCAGCGAATCAATAGGCAATACACAATGCAACTTGAATCAAATGGCTTATCCATTGCAGTGAATCAATAGGCAATACACAATGCAACTTGAATCAAATGTCTAGGCTGGCTAGCACAGTTGATCATGATATTATATCAATGATCCAATGCCATGAACTTTACTTTTTTATACAGTCAAGTTAGTGTTACACAGAGACAGACTTCATTCCATTTTATCCTTAGCTAAGTAGCTAAAAGACGCCATCAGGGGATAAAGGATGACACACATCTCATCACATTTATTCAAAAAAAGTGCTTCAGAGTTCATGCCCTAGTGATGGTGACCTGGTTGAATTGTGACCATACACAGCAGAACATTTACAAACTGTCAGAGAAAATGATCTTGTTACTGGATGAAACTGGGAGCAATTGGAAGAATCAGTGATAAGGAAAAACAGTTCAGCTGAACCTTTTCTCACTATTTGACATCATCTTTCTAGGCAGCATTTGAAGCTGATGACCATTTGAAATCTTTTTGAATTCTCTTTTATTAGGCTTTTGTGACAGTTAAAAAGATTTCTACCATAATTCAGTTTCTTTTTTCCTTTGAATCCTCTTCTCCTATGCTCAGTTCTCGGGCTCTCTATTCACTTTTAACCACTTCAGTGAACTAATCCCCTGTCACTGATGCAAACATAACCTGTAATCGGACTGATGCCTAACTTTATATTTTTGGTCCTGACTTTTACAAGAACTACACCTTCATAATTTCACATTCTGCAAGACATTTTAATGTAAATATCATGCAGTCACTTCAAAGTAAATATATTTCAGACTGAATCATCTTCCTTCCTAAACCAGGCCCTAGTCCAAGATTCACATGGTACCAACATTCTCTAAGTCAACAATGTTCTTCATCTGACGTTCTCACTCATTTCACCCCAAGGATTTCTTTTATTCACGCAACCACCTCCCTGGGGCTCATTTAAAAGATATATTTTCGGCCAGTCACAGTGGCTCACACCTGTAATCCCAGCACTTTGGGAGGCCAAGACAGGTGGATTACCTGAGCCTGGCCAACGTGGTGAAACCCCGTCTCTACTAAAAATACAAAAATTAGTAGGGCATGGTGATACACACCTGTAATCCCAGCTACTCAGGAGGCTGAGGAAGGAGAATTGCTTGAACCTGGGAGGTGGAGTGAGCCAAGATGCACTCCAGCCTGGGTGACGGAGTGAGACTCCATCTCAAAACAACAACAAAACAACAACAACAACAATTATATATATATATATTTATTTCACCCCAAAAACCCCATTTAAGTAGTCATTTTTCCATTTTTATTAAGCAAAGGCATTTGGGTTATCATTCAGGAGTCCTAAGCAAATGAACTGCTATTGCACTGAATTCCAGTCATAAGCAGAGATATATATTATTTTATTTTAAGTTGTGGGATACATGTGCAGGATGTGTAGGTTTGTTACATAGGTAAACGTGTGCCATAGTGATTTGCTGCACGTGTCAACACATCATCACCTAGGTATTAAGCCCAGCATTCATTCGCTATTTTTCCTAATAAGTAGAGATATTTGATGTTTATTTAGTTTGTGCCACCAGCATACATAGAGTATGTAGGTTAAGTGGGGAGAAATTAAGTGCTCTGTTACTATTTGAAAGCAACCCATTAAAAAATAAACCCAAGAAGTTTTATACTGATTCATCTCAGATAGTCACTGTATTTGCATGCTTAACTTTTTTCACAAAAACTTACACCCAAAGAAAGAGCTATAAAATTGTATTAATGATTATTCATCCATAAATTTCAATGGTTTCCTGGTGCTGACAGATGGAGAAATCCGTACTTTGGGTGGCCTCTCTGAAGTTTGGCAGGAGAAGCGTATGATCTCATGCAACAAAGACAGAACATTCCCTGGTCCCCTTGGCAGAAGATGATGATAAGTGTAAAGGAGGTTAAACTTCTAAGCAATATTTCTTTTTCTAAAAATCTTCTATAACTTTATATGAAAATAGCACTCCTAAATGCAACCTGTCACGAACTTGTGGTATATGTTACTGTCAAACAAGAATATTCTAGATTTTAGATGTTTGACACAAGCCATGAAATGTATGGACTTGAATAAAAATGAATAAAAGCTAACTGGTAATTTCTTAAACTAAACCAAACCCAAATTCTGACATAATTTTTCCAGATAGCACTCATTCACTTTTATTTCTTTGTTTCCTTAATAATCTAACACTGAGGATCATGCCAAATGTGAGTATTTTGGTCCCGATGATCTGCTCAAAAACAGTCTTTTTTTAATGGAACCTGTATTATCAAGGACACAGTTGACATCCTATATAATTCCTTAGTTGAATTTAGAATACAGGAAACTCTGACATCAGCCTTGGACCAGTACCCAAACTAGAGCATGTTCAAATTATTAAAGAGCTTTAAGCCATTCCCTACCTCCATCTTCACTGAACTTTATTATATTGAAACCGGAAATACCAAGGAGAGAAAACAGGTTTCGGCTTGCATCTCAATTCAAATGGAATAGTGGCTGTCTGCAGAGCCATGGGGAGAAGGATTCTGAGATCAAGTCAGTAGAAATGAGGATTTTGATTAACAACGCCATGGAAAGGCAGTCGTAGAAATATCTAGAGGACGAAGTTATGGAACCTAAAGATGTTTAACACAGAGAAATCTCAGGGATCTTTTCTAAATGCTTGACAGCCAGCCATATGAGAAAGGGAATCAGCTTGTTCTAAATCACCAAGTTAGGACAGTAAGTGAAATCACAAACTCCATGAAACAAAGAACTTTTAAATAATCAGAAATGCTCTAAATGGAAGATACACACTTGAGAGGCAGAGTAACTTCCAAGAATTAGAAGTGCTCAAGCAGGAGCAATGGATATTTTTTTAGAAAGGATTCCATCAGGAGTGGGGAGTTAAAATAAATGATTTCTTAGGGATCTCACCATATGCCACCAAGCCTCCAACAATAAAAAATATCACCTTTTATATAGTAGGGTCACTTGTCTTGTAATAAAAGCAAACATACAAAAATACTGAACTATTTCAGATCAAGTAATATCTCTAGTACTTCCAGTGAAATTCCATCCCAATATGAGGCTATGTCTGCATTCTGCCATATATTTTAAGAAATGTTTTTTATTAAATCAAAAAAATACACTTGAACGCCTTTTAAAACCTCAAAACTCGATTCTAATGTGAGAACATGGATATACTTGAACTAACAGTCCTTGCCAAAATGAAACTTATCACGAGTATTTGTGCCAAAGATTTGAAACCAATTGGTTGCCCTGGAAGGTTAGGTATATGATCCGTTATTGTCCCATCAGCAATCAGCATCTTTGCCACAGAGTAAAAGAGATGGGGAGAAAATCACACGAGACAGAGATGAAAGCTGTGTAGTCAGAAGAAAAAAGCCTTCTTGATTATGCTGTGGACTTTCTGAAGTCTTTAATTCTCCCTCTAGCCCGTCTTCACACTGGCATGTGGGACATGCTGTAGATGGATGGTGATGCTCATCAGGAGAAGCACACACATATATCTTGTGGGTTGATTTTTTTATTTGCCAGCTCAAGAGGAGCAGGGAGATTTATTTGGAAGGATGGTAATGAAGGTGGGGAGGCACTAGTTAGATTGCAGTTTCTGTTCCCAATATGTTATTCTCAGTTTTTTTTTCTCTTCTTGATGCTGAGTTGCTCTCTTTATTTCTACCCATTTTGTCTTAAAGGGGAGAATATTTTGGTATCATAAGCCAGTGGCTTGAGAGAGCATGGTAGTCATAAGGTGGAAACATAGAATTTCTCTGTGTACTATTTGCTGAGTTATTTCAAGGGTTTTAATTACCCTTTACATTTATAGTATGTGTGCATGCACACACATTTACCTACAAAGTTACATACTATTTGAAATAACTGTTTTCTCCACCCGAAAGTAAGATTTCATGTTCCCTTTCTTGCTCTCCTTCTTTTACTTGGCCTTATAAGAATCAAGTGACTGTAATGCTGTGAATGGCATTCACTATAACAATAACAAAAAAAAAATACTTTCTTCCTTCATAACAATGGCACAAAGAAATGGATTGTCATCGCTGGACCTTAAAAAGTACAGCAGAAAAGATAATCACCACCCCGATTCTAGCCAAAGATAAAATTATTCACTAAAAGAAAGGAGTAAATTGGCATACTCTTGGTTTCCAGAATGCCATCTCGTGCCAAGGAAACAGCACAGCCTTTGGAGTCCTGTAAACAATCAGATCAGGAGTGACATTCTACTGCAACAGGCAAAAGCCTGCCTGAACTCGAGGCTTACGCTCGACCCGGTCCAATCCTCGGATCCAAATTTTGCTGTTTACCTTTTGGCATTGGTGGAGTTACATATCCTGCCTTAATTTCCTCATCTGAGTATAGGGATAATAAAAACTTCACATGGTTTTAGAAATATCAGTCAGAATATTAATGAACCACATCATGCAACCAACGTTTGACTGTTGAATATTACTGATTTTTCAATAAATAGTGGGTAATAAATAGTGTGGAAATGTTCTTTTGTTTATGTCTCTACAATGGTAAAAATAAAAATGGAAAGATTCTTAGTATTATAAATATTTCAAAATATTCGGATATTTTGAGGCCATTGAGTGAATGAAAAATTAATAGTTTGCTAGAGTTGCTTTACCTTGATATCAAATGAAAATTTGTTCTGATTTAATTCTCTTGAAGCTTACTTCATGTCAAACTACTTTAATCTCTTTTTTTTTTGCTAAGTGTCCAATTAAGACTTAAAAATTTCCTTATGCACATATCTTGATCATTTTTGTTTCTGTGTTTTTGCTTATGGAATTTGTTTGGTCAGATAACCTCTCTCACTCGTATTTTCAATTCAATCAACTCAAGAGCCTAACTATTAAGGACCTAACATTTGCCTTCTCTAAGAAATTTGCCTTAACTATTTCCATCCAACTCCCATCCTATTTTCTGAACTTTCAGGCAGACAGCAAACTTAAAAAACAAACAAACAAACAAACAAAAATGCTAAGTAACCATTTTTTTCACTTTTAATTACTCTTCAGATTCTAGTGATTTCTATTTACTTAAAAAATTCTCTGTTCATATTACTTTTAATACAGTAATGTTCACAAATGAAAGATTCTGTATTGAATCCTTGTTGAGAAGTGAATGAGCAAATTACTCATTATTCAAAAATGACAATATGATTTTGTGTGTTTTCTCTTCTCCTGGTCAGTGATGTTAATAGTTTGAATAAAGAACTAGTCTTTTTTTTTTTTTTTTTAACTTAGTTTTTAGGCTTCCTTTATTCAAATGAATTATTTCCACATGGAGAGGGTTATGAAAACTATTTCTGTTAGGTAGTTTGGAATGAAATATAAATGTCTTGAAAATATATTAAACAGCACAGACTAATTTCAAGCTGGAAAATAAGTTAACTATAGAACAATTCCAGCCCAGTAAATAATCATTATTTGATTTCATAGAGCTTGGGTTTCACTTGCAATTTGTATGGTCTTATAATCCCACCGACAAAGTGGCAAATTAACTTCTCAACTACACATTAAACACACACTTTATGTTTCCCCTTTACCTTTGCTTAAGTGATTTATTCTGATGAGTATGTGCAGTTTCGTCATTTCTTAATATAAAAATTCTTTAATGAACAGACATGTCACTTGTGGCAAGGATTGCTTAAAGTCACAGTGTGCTAATGAACTGCCTCATTGCATCCCATGATCATGACTATGAAGCTGAGAACTATAAACTCAACTCAGTGTACTGGTAAGTGACTGTATCTGCCAGTACCAGCAGCAAGGTGATTCCCGCATTAATGAGTTGAAATATTTAGAAATGGAAGAGTGCTTAGCAGTCCCCTACTGTGCCCTGTGAGGGAGCCTGCTGGGGACACTGAGCCTCAAAAGGAACAGGCAAAGTCCATGCCCCAGATCAGGTTGGAGATCTCTCCATTCCCACAGGAAAAAGCTTTGAATTACAAAATGAGAGTCATGAACGTATGTGTGCTTGGCCATTAAATAGCTATTCTCATGTCAGTCCAAATTGATGCCATTACTCTAATTTGAAATTTTTCATTGGTAGTAGTAAACTCCTACTAATAGCTGAAGCAAGATAGTTGAAGATGTAACACAAAAGATGTGATGAATTGTGGTTTTAAATAAGCTCAGAGACAGTAGCTAAGTAGAATTTAATTCATGAAAAATAGAACAACCTAAACAGCATTCCCCAGCAATTTGTTCAGTCATTCACTCGATTTGCAATAAAAATGTATCCTTTGGTTTATTAAAATCTGTAACCAGGTGAATTCTGATCCAGCAATACTGCCACTTTCCATGCATCATCATTACCTCAAATAAGTTCATCTAATGTAGTAAATTATTGTTCCACTTGTTCCTCAAAAGCCAGCTTAAAATGGAAGAGAAAATAAAATGGAAGAGAAAATCAGGGCAAAGTTAAAAGAAGAGCCGAGGTTTTAAAAAAATAAATAAGATGACATTAGCACAGAGCTGGATGCCATGCAGCTGTAACAGGTAGGCCATAAATGTGAAAAACCAGAGCAAAAAGGGGGATAAAATAACAAGATTCATAACATCGCCAGATGAGAACACAATCTTAAGTTGACAACCACAACAATATATGGGACAAATAACCAATTATACTAAAGTTTACAGATATGAAAGATGATTTATTTCACAAAAGGAACACTTCACCCAAGCGGCAATCACAGCTTGATCTCAGGATCAGCCCACTTAGTGTACATCACAGTCTACATCTAAATCATAGAGAACTATAAATTAGTGAGACTAGTTAAAAATAACAGGTCACAGTTCATGAATTCAAATGAGAAATGATGTTTTATGGGAATGACTTTGCTTAGTTGTATTTTATAGCTTCTATTGAAACATTTTTTGAACTTCTTTATTTATCATTAACACATCCAATGGATTTCACTTTGTGCCAGGTACTCTGTTAGATGTTGGGTATAGGGCATTTAACAAGAAAGACAATATTTGCCCTCAAAGAAAGAGTAATGGAGAAGAAAGGTATTACCTGATTAACTACAGCAAAGCCGATGTGCTTTTGATTTCAGGAGAACTGAAGCATCTAATTCTGAAGACTCTCAAGGTATATGCCTTTAAACATCCGCAGTGGTGCTCTTAGTGTTTTTAGTGGTCAGTATTCATTCAGAATCAAGTCTGGAGAATAAGATCAAGGTATTAACAGTTTTGGTCAAACATAATGTTATATTAGGGTTCAGGGGTTCAGGGTGCCCTCAGCTCCCCTGAGAGGACATTTCCCCAGGTTCTTGGTCTCCTGCCCTCTCAAGAATGAGAGAGGGGACCATGGCATAGTAAATGCCGGACTCAAAAGTGTTTACAGAAAGTGATTTATTTAGGTAGAGAGAGAAACCTGAGAAGGAGAGAGAAAGAAACAGCTAACCCTCACACTGAGTGAGAGAATCCAGAAAGATGGAATCCAGCAGAGGAAGGCAGCTTCCACACTGAGTAGAAGGGAATAGAGATGGAGTTTAGGAGGGGAAGACAGGCTTCCCTGAGAGAGTGTGGAACAGGATTCCATAGGGAAAATCCAGGAGAGAGAAAGACGGCTTCCTCAAAGGGAATGTTCATGGAAGGGGACCCAAACATGGAGTCCGAAGGGGTGTGGAAGAAGGGGACTTTTAACCTGGGAGGAACCCCCACCTTCTCTAAGACCCCTGGCCAATGAAAGCAGTTCCTTAGAACTTCCGCTGGAGTGACTGACTCTTAGTTTCCTCCTGCGCCCACGAAGTTCAAACTTAAACTGTTAATCTCCTGGATGGAGAGAGATGGGAGAGGAGCATGGCGCTGGGAAGTTCTTGCCCTTAAAACTGTGCCCCCTTGTGGACCCGGAAAGAGAACACATTCCCTCAATAAGATCTCATTAATTTTAAGTGGCTCAGATTGAGAATACAGAAAATAAATAGTATATATGTTGATGTAGTCTAGTAGTTTTCCAGAAGAAACAGACAAACTGCTTTCCCCAATTATATTTTCTAATAAGATTTCATCTTGGTTTTCTCTCACCTTAATGCAAAGGCAGTTTTGGCCCATCTGGACACCTCTATAGTTAGCATAAACTTATGTGTGCCCAGAGGGAGAGGTAGATAGTGGTTATGAACAACGATATTACTTACATACACTAGTTATAAAGAGCCTTAAGCATTCAAAAACTTGAGTCTCATGAGCAAATCAAACTCACATTCTGAACAATAGAATGCATAGAAGTTTTGACCTGAGTACCACCTTCTCTGGAAGAACAGAGGTCAGAGTCTATGAAATCAATGAAAGCTATTCATATCTGGGTTCAGTTTGGGGCCATGGTCGCCATTTATACAAACTTATGGGAGAAAATGGCTTCACGGTCCAATGAAGATCATCAATTATTTATTTTATTGTAAGTTTAGAAACAACCAAAACCTTACAAAAGTATACAAAATTGTATGATAAATCTTAATATTGCCAATCAGCTTTAACAATAACCAATTCTTCGTTAATCTTTTTTTATATGTACAGATGGTCCTCTATTTTTGATGGCTGACTCATGATTTTTTTACTTTATGATAGTGCAAAAGCAATATGCTGTAAACTAAAAATAAATTTTTTTTTTATTATTTTACTTTAGGTTCTAGGGTACATGTGCAGGTCATGCAGGGTTGTTGCATAACCAGGTGGTTTGCTGCCTCTATTCCCCCTTCATCTATATCCAGCATTTCTCCCCATGTTATCCCTCCCCACCCCTCACTGTCCCTCCCCCAGCCACCCCCCACTGCCCCCAGTGTGTGATGCTCCTGTCCCTGAGTTCACGTGTTCTCATTGTTCAACATCTGCCTATGAGTGAGAATATGTGGTATTTGGTTTTCTGTTCTTATGTCAGTTTGCTGAGAATGATGGTTTCCAGATTCATCCAAGTCCCTATAAAGGACAGGAACTCATCATTTTTTATGGCTGCATAGTATTCCATGATGTATATGTGCCACATTTTCTTTGTCCAGTCTATCATTGATGGGCATTTGAGTTGGTTCCAGGTCTTTGCTATTGTACATAGGGCTGCAATGAACATATGTGTGCATGTATCTTTATAATAGAATGATTTATAGTCCTTTGGGTATATACCCAGTAATGGGATTGCTGGGTCAAATGGAATTTCTATTTCTAGATCCTTGAGAAATGGCCACACTGTCTTCCACAATGGTTTAACTAATTTCCACTCCCACCAACAGTGTAAGAGTGTTCCTAAAGCAATACGCTGTAAACTAAAAATAAAATTCTAAGCATCTCCCAAACATCTAAATAGACCCCTCCTCTTGGCCAAGCATATTTCAAAGTTAACTTGAAAAACCAGTTCAGGCCATGATGGGATATGGGAGTGGGGACAGGGCACAGAGAGTTGGACATGCTTCATTATACCCTTCCCCCTTTGAAATCCAGGCACTACTGACCAGTATTAACATTAAAACAGAGATCTTAAGCCTTTTTGTAGCAATAAGACACCAAATTCTAGCCTGACTGTAGTATAGCATCATATGACAAATATCAGGCCTTTAAAGAAATTGAGGTATTTTACCCTAAAATATATTTTTTTGACATATTCTGAAATGGCCCTGCAAAGCTGTCTCTTATGGGGAAAATCTACATTCTGTAGAGAATTTTATTTCAGGTCTTTTTGCTGATCCAGGAGATAATTTACTGAGTCTGATACTTTTTTAAGTTAGATAAGAAACATTTACAATCTATGCTCTCTGAAGTCTGCCACCTAGAGGCTTCATCTGCATAATGAGAACCTTGGTCCCCTCCCGTTATTTGAACCCAGATACTGTCTTCTATGGATTTCAGGTCTTTAGGTAAATTATTTGAACCAACTGCTAGTTGGAAAATCTTTGAATCCACCTATGACCTGGAAGCTTCCCTCAAATCCTCCTACCTCCTACCCTCACATTTCAAGTGTGAGTCATCCTGCCTTTCCAGACTGAACCAATGTACATCGTATATGTATTTCTTGATGTCTTAGGTCTCTTTAAAATGTATAAAACCAAGTTGTAGCTTGACCACTTTGGGCACATGTTGTCAGGATCTGTGCTGACAGGTCCAGTGTCAAGGGCATGTCCTTAACCTTGGCCAAATAAATTCCTAAATTAATTGAAACTCATCTCAAGGCTGGGTTCAGTGGCTCAAGCCTGTAATCCCAGTACTTTGGGAGGCTGAGGCGGGCAGATCGCTTGAGCTCAGGAGTTCAAGACCAGCCTGGGCAACACAGGAAAACCCTGTGTCTACCAAAAGTACAAAAAATTTAGCCAGGCATGGTGGTGCACGCCTGTGGTCACAGCTATTTGGGAGGCTGAGGTGGGAGGATCACTTGAGCCTGGGAGGTAGAGGTTGCAGTGGGCTGAGATCATGCCACTGCACTCCAACCTGGGTGACAGAGTAAGACTCTATCGCAGAAAAAACAAAAAAGAGACATATTTTAGATACTTTTTGGTTTACAATGAATTCAGTAGAAACCATACGTTGAGTATGCATGCAATTATTTGGTTTTTCACTTTTAGCACAGTATTCAATAAATTACATGTGCTTGTCAGCACTCTATTATAAAATAGGCTTTGTGTTAGATGATTTTGCCCAACTATAGGCTAATGTATGTGTTCTGAGCATATTTAAGGTAGTTGAAGCTAAGCTAAGCTGTTTGGTGAGTTAGTTGTACTAAATGCATTTTTAACTTATAATATTTTCAACTTATGATATTTCCAATTTACAATGGATTTATTGGGACATAACCCCATTATAAGATGGGGAGTATATGTATTTCCACTCACTTCTTTGACTTTCAGATTAAATCCCAGACATCGTATCACCGAATCTGCAAATATTTCAACATCTCTACAACTTTGTAAAACAAAACAATACCATATGACACCTAAAAAAAAAAAAAGCCCAATAATCCTTTTATACCACCAATATTCAATCAGTGTTGAAACTTCTAATTGTTTCAAAAGATCTTTTCTTTTACAATTTGTTTATTTAAATCAGGAGCCCAAAACTGTACACACACAGAGAGATCGATAATGTCTTTTTAATAGGTTCCTTTTTTTCCCTGAGTTTTGTAATTTATTTGTTGAAGAAACAGGTCATTTGGCCTATAACATTTCCCAGAGTCTGGATATCTCTGACCATCAGTTTTAAATTAAAGCTTTTATGATCAATGAATCACATTTCCTGTGCCTGTGTTCTAACATTGGATCCAACCCCCAAATCATATGCAGTAAGTTTACTGTTATTCTCTTCAGGTGCAGGAAACAAACATTCCTTTAGGCTACCTCTAGCAGGAAGTTTTAGTGTAAGGCTACACATGGGATGGGAAAAAAGGATATAGGAATCTCAAATGTTGAATTAACTTCCAAGGATTCCAGGAAAATCTAAGCATTGCATAAAAAACAGGAACCTCACATAAAGCCCAGCTTTTTGGAAACCAACTACAGTTCAGAGTCATGCAGGATCTGACACAGTCCTGGCAACTAGATGATCTCTTTGCTCCCTTGGCAGCGGAGACTTGGAAATGTCTTCTCTATTTGAGAGTGCCTGTGTTTCTGCTCCCACACTCACTAGTCTGTGTCTGTTGCATCTGTGTGTCACAAGTCTGACAGTCTGAGGGGTTTCTAATTGGTCTAATGAGTCACTATGTCCCTCAGGGCAGAGCTTTTATGCTGAACTATTTTACACAATTTACCATTCATCATCCTACTTACATGTTAGTTGCCCTTAATTTGGGTACCCAACACTGGTCTCATCATTTGTGACCTGGGTGATGGGGTCAGAATACGAGTACTTGAGTGGAAACATTTGTGGCACTGTTGGTCACCAGGGGCTGTGATTGTGATAGACATTCTCAGAGGTAAAAGACTCAAGTATAAGTATTTGTTTGAAAAGGTTGAAAATCTAAAGAGATTTCCAACACACACACACACACACACACACACACACACACACACTCACACACACACACAATTAATTCATGACTAGAGCTACAAAATTTTATAGTTTACTGAATCATAGTATGTATATTTTCTACAGGATCTTCATCTGTGTTTTCCTTTTAGAACTGTTGAGTTTTAAAAGGCAGATGGTTAAAGTTTCTTCTGACTCATAAGAGAGAAAAACTACAGAGATTAAGGGAATCAAGGTCACTCATCAGTATGGAAGAATCCAGGACTCCAGGCAGTGGGGTCTTCTATTCACACTCACTTCACACCTTAATCTCAGTTTTATATTTCGTCTTCCGTTTTCTAAAAACAAAATAATAAAATGAAAGAAGAAAAAAAGGAACCTCAGAAACACGAATTCCTTAATTCTCTAAGTCTTACTCTCTTAGATTTTGTTTAGTTAATGTCAGGAGGTCACAGCCCCAGACTTGACTCATTTTTAGCCCTGTTCTCTCTTCTGCATCTACGCTACTGCAGATCTTCATGAACAACCATGATCTCGTCTGGGAAACATAGCAAGATCCCATTTCTACAAAAAATTTAAAAACTAACCAGGCATGGGGGGTTGTGTACCTGTAGTCCCAACTCAAAAGGCTGAGGCATGTGGATCACTTGAGCCCAGGAGTTCAAGGTTGCAGTGAGCTATGATCACACCACTGCATTCCAGCCTGGGCAACTGAAACCCTGTCTCTGAAAAAAACATAAACAAAAATAAACAACGAAAAAAGCCAATCTTAATTATGCGTGCCACACACGAGACGCAGGGAATAGCTAGCAAATCTGCCTCCATTATGGAAAAACCACAGCAAAACACCTTCAAACAGGTAGGTGGGGTGGTTATAACATTTTTAGTCAAAGACAATTGAACCGAGAGAAAGATACTAAAGATATCTTTATTTTTTTTCTCTTTGCCAATTTACTATGCCAAAACTTAAAAGGGTTATAAGTTCACATAATGCCAAACTGAAAGACAACATTTAATATTTTTTCTTATTAAACTAAATTTTAACTCCTAACTGGCACACATTAACTTATATGCTTAACTATTACTCTCCCCTCATAGAAATTTTTGTTTCCTTACACAGTTGCTAAGATCTTACACCCTCTGGAAAAAGACAATGGCATTTAACCCCCTTCCCAATCCAGGTGCTAACTATACTTATTTTTCATTTTCTTTTTTTTTTTTTTTCTTTTTTAAGCTGAGTTGTCCATATGCCAAATTCCCATGGGAAAGGGGATAAAGCACATTGTTTTTCAAACCTAACAAATAGTTTAATTAAAACTCACCTCATTGGCCCTCAAAATTGAGCCACTTTTTAGCAGAAAGACAGCCTGGACCAAAGCCCATTTGCAAAGAAATGGAGGAAGCTGAGAAGCACGTAATACAAGAAAACTCACGTTGATGTCAGACTGAATTGAGTACAGTATCCAATTCATAAAATTACAACCAATGATTTTAACCTTGTCTTGCTAACTTTTCTCCACAAAAATGTTTAAAGAGACTCTGCCTGGAAAGATAATTGAAGCTAAAAGGATGGCAAAGCCCTCTGACAGGACGTAGCACATTCTGATTTAGACCAAACTGTTTTTGGGAAACTATTGAAGGTTACAAATAGTGACCACTTAAAAAGACAAATTAAAGACACTAAAAGGAGTAATGTTATCTTAGTCAGACAGTAGATTTTACAATATGTGTGTGTTGAAGAGCTAGTTCTGTGTATTTTTCAGTGGTTAAAATCTTAGTGCATTAATAAAAACAGCTAGGTACAGGCACTGTTTATCCTAAACTCAGACATGCTAAAGGAAAGAAAGATTAATCTGATAAAGGCATCACTATTTCTAATCGAACTGATGGGAAAATGTAGTATTGGGTGTGAAAGGCAATGTCGGGTGAATTATAGTGAAGTGATGAACTACCTTGAAGCTGAAGCAATCAAATAGATAGCTCTAAAAATTACTACAGCATCTTTATTCAACAGTTTGGTGCAAGTGTCCCCATCTTGGCCTTTTTCACAAAAAGCAGAAGCACTTTGTTGTATTTGGTTAAATTAAATCTGAATAGGACAGCCTCAGCTAAGGCTGCTACCCTTCACTTACCAAAATTAAACACTAACATTACACATTCATTTCCTATCAAAGAAACGGAGATGACGTTTTTATAATATCGTCAATTCACAAAATTGTTATAAATCCAAAAGAAGAGTTAGCAAACATTAAAAAAATCCCGTAACATATTTGTGTCTTTGCATTGCACATTCTTTTTAATTAAAAATAATGTACACCATTTGTTACTCATCTTTGTCTTTCTGTATAAATAATTTAGCAAGTAATTATTTCGCCTTCAGAAAAAAAGATAATTGCCTCTAAATTATTATGATTAAGTAGAATAAAGTCAAGATGTTTTTGTAATTGAGAGAGTAGAGCAAACAGTCCCTATTGGAGTATTCTGTTTTAATACTTTAATTTTGTCTGGTTGCATTAAAACATCAAAAAAAGAGAAATAAAAAGCAGTATCCCACAAAAAGTACTCATAATCTCACCACCCAGAGATAACCACCATTAACATTTTTACAACATACAAATGTATATATATATTAAATACATTATGTGTGCAAGTGTGTTTTTATACATATACGCATGTGTATATGTATGTATATACACATATATATGTATTTTTAAGTGAAATAAGACTATACAGGGTACTTTGAATCCAGGCTTCTTTTCCTAGAAATATATCGTAGGCATTTTAAAAAATTAATAGGTAATGATTTATAACATTTTAGTGTGTCTGCATAGTACTGCCTTATATGTGTTTTTATTATTTATCTAACATATATTAATGAGTGTTCAAGTTATTTTCAATGTTTCATCATCATAAACAGGATTGATACATCTTTGAGTTAAAAGCTGACCTCACACACAAATATGAGACATTTTATTTAGACTACTTGATACTCTGGCTCTCAAATACCAGATAAATGCTCCAGTGGGTAATGATACTTTATAAACCTTTGAAACAGCAATTCCACTTGGTATTATATATACATTTTCAATTAGCTCAGAATATTTCATATTCCCCCTCATGTATTCCTTCGGAGTAGCTACAAAGTAAACATTGGTATCTGCGTTTAACATATTAACTTCCAAGTTGAAGGACTCAGTGGGTAGAGAAGAAATATTACCATAAAATCGAAGGAACTTTGCCTGGATCTACCCTGGGCTCTTTCTAACAGCCTACTGCTTTCTCCTTCGTTCTTGGTCTGAGAGGATAGGTAGGGTATTCTAACTAGCATGAATTCTCATTTCTGCCCCTTCCCTTCAACTGCAGTGATCTTTGCTGTTTTCACCCAATACATTCTTTAAATTTTGCTGAAAATGTCACAATACCTCCTATTAGACACACTTCAATTGCAACCACTGCTCTATTCTAAAATGCCTTAGGAATCCAATACAGTATTCATTGAGAGCTTATTTTTTGTTTTTGAATTTTATATGCTTATCTGTGTTCTTATATATCCTCTAAACATTGATAATCAGAATTCTAGACTGTTTCTTTGGTATTGTAAGATACTTCATACTTCAATGTCCATTATTCAGTAAAGTATTTGAAATGATACCGTATCAACACAGCACTAAGAAGTATTTCAGCTTTGGGGCACCAACAGTGTTTTTTCACTGTATTGTGTAAAAGTATTTATTGTATTAATTAAAGATAAAGGGTATTTAAGGGCTGGGCATGGTGGCTCACACCTGTTAATACTGGCACTTTTGGAGGCTGTGGCAGGCAGATCACTTGAGGTCAGGAGTTTGAGACCAGCCTGGCCAACATGGTGAAACATCATCTCTACTAAAAATACAAAAATTAGCCAGGCATGGTGGTGCTGCCTGTAGTCCCAGAGACTCTGGGGGCTGAGGCAGGAGAATCACTTGAACCTGAGGGGCAGAGGTTGCAGTGAGCCGAGATCATGCCACTGCACTCCAGCCTGGGTAACAGGGCAATATTCTGTCTCCAAAAAAAAAAAGGAGTATTTTAGATTTTCAAGTTTATATTTCTTAATGCATTCTTGGTTAATTTTGGAGAAGAAATCTGAAAAGTAATATTCATTATCTTTTAAATGTTGAAAACCATTACATTAGAATGAAAGAAATTTATGGAGTCTTATTGCACATAAATATTATTATAGCATGATTTTTAAAATGCTTGATAGTTAAGTCAACCCCATTAGATTTTTAAGTGTTACTTAATATACTTTTTGAAGTACTCCTTAGCAAAAAGTCATACCTTTATACAATCTGTCCAGCTTTTGAATATAATTTTCCATACTTCGAGAAGAGCTCAAACGATGGTAGTACAGTCTGGAAATCCTAGGAGGAAAAAGTGCAAAGATTACCACAGAGATCTTAATGATTTTATGTTGTTACCATTATTGTTATTACTTAGATTAAATTGCTAGACAGATGTCATTCAATTGCACTTCAAATTTCCCATTATACTCTAAAAATTAGCAGGTAAATTTTGGAAGTTTTATCAGTTGAAGATCAGGTATACTGCATTTCCTGGCACATAGTCTTTAACAGTTATGGATGTCACCTGCAAGCAAGTCTGGGCAATGCAAACATCAGGCATATGCACCTGTCTTCAAGAAGTCACAATCTAAATTATTTACCTTGGCTTCATAGGGGCTGGCAGTTTGTTTTGTGCACAATAAATATTTGTTAACTGAATAAATGGAAATGGAAAGGTGATACACCCAAATCACTGTAATAGAGGGCAGACTATGTTCATTACCTCAGAAGTGATTCAAATGAATGGTAAAGGAGTTCAGAAGGAAGAGGAAAGAAATCATTTTTTATTGTGTAACCAGAGAAACAGCATTTGAGCTTAGGAATTGATGCTTTTCATGCTTGTTAAAACAGGTAAAGTCATTAAAAAGGTAAGATACTAAATCAACAATGAATGCTGTAAACAAATGATCAGACTATATAAAGGTGTATGTTTCTTCTTGGAGAGGAGGTCTATTGTTAATGAAGCTAATTTTGGCTGCAGGTTTTTTTTTTTTTTCTTAAGAAAACATAGGAGAAAAAGACCTATGTTCTGAGCCCAGCTCTTTAGAGGGCCCATATCTAACAAACACATGTGAAAATAAATGTATTGAAGAACATGTGGACATGTAGGTGTCTCTGTTACTAGAGATCTGGTTCTCCACTCTGGTACAACAGAGCCTCTAACCCTAAATATCTGCTTTTACAACTAATGCTTTTTCAAGCCCCAGGGAAAAGCTCCACATCTGTTGCTCTGTGTTTGTCATGCCCAAATGACATGAAGGATGGTGGGTTGTGACAGACACTGCTTTTGAGTACAAAGAGAATTTGAGTGATAAAAATGCTTAGATAAAAAGCACATTAATTAATATGAATGAAATCCTTTTTGGATAGCATGAATGCAATACAACTTTACATAATGAAGTATCATTTTCCTGTGGTGCTGAACATCTATATTCCTGCCTTCTTTTCTTTGTAAGTTACAATTCTGGAGGTAATCAGAAATCAACACAGTATTTGCAATAATGCACGTGACATCTTTACTTTTTGCAATAGTAAATTATTCATATCACTCTTAAATTTGAGCATATTGAGTTTAGACACCTGCATGAAACATCAGTAATTTTTTATGTTGGCAACTTGATGAACACTGAAACCCAGAACTGTGAATAGCTTTATTTTTATAAATATATATGTATAACAATGTTTCACTTAATGTTCAAAACAGTAGACCTGCCTTGCAAGAAATGTTAAAAGTTTTCAATGAGAAGGCAAATGATATAGGTTAGAAATTCAGCTCTACATAAAGAAATAGAGAGAAGGAACACATAAAGATAAAACAAAACCTTTTATTTTTCTTATTCTTTGTTGACTTAAAAGATAACAGTGTTTGTTTTAAATAATAATAACAACAATGTCATTCATGATTATAGCTTGTGGATAAGGGAAATGAATGACAGCAATGTTATAAGAAATGGGAGGAGGGAATTGGGAATAATCTGTTATAAGGTAACTGCACTACCCATGAAGCAGTATAGGGTTATTTGAAAGTGTAACTGCACTACCCATCAGTATAGTGTTATTTGAAGCAGCACAGTGTTATTTGAGAGGATATAAATGTATACACCAAACTCTAGAACAATCACTACAGAAAAAATTTTTAATTGATATGCTAAGAGTGAAAGAAAATTAAATCATATAAAATGTTTAACTAAAACTAGAGAAAGCTAGGAGTGGAAGACCATAGCAAAACCAACAAGAAAACAAAGACTAAGGGCAACAAAGTAAAAATATTACAAATGTGATAGATATTGATCCAACTATATTAATGATCACTTTAAATGTGAATAGTTTAAACGCATCAATAAAAGAACAAGACTGGATTAAAAAAAAGAACAAACTATATCTTGTCTACGTGAAACTCACTGTAAATGTGAAAACACAGAGTAAAAGTAAAGAGATGCAGAAAGATATACCATGCCAAAACTAATCAAAATATAGTTGGAGAAGCTATATTAATTTCAGACAAAATAGATACCAGAATAAGGAAAATTACTAGGGATAAAGAGGGGCATTACATAGTAATAAAGTGCCTAGCAATAGAGTGTGAAAATCTATGAGGCAAAAAATTGATAGAACTGCAAGGAGAAATAGACAAACTCATTATTGTACTTGGAGACTTCAACACCCCTTTATCCATAATTGGCAGATCCTGCAGGCAGAATATAATTGAACTAAAGAGTACTAACATACAACTGTATATAATTGACATCTATAGACGACTTAATCCAACAACAGCAGAATATACATTCTTATAGAGCTCATATTAAACATTCACCAAGATAGACCGCATCCTGGGCCATAAAACATACCTGAGCAAATTTAAAAGAATAGAAGTCATACAACATCTGCTCTCAGATGGAATTAAATTAGAAATCAGTAACAGAAAGATTACTGGAAAATCTCAAAATATTTAGCGATTAAGCAATGCACTTCTAAACAACACATGGGTCAAAGGAAAAATCTCAAGAGAAATAAGAAATATTTTTTATTACATAAAAATGAAAATACAACCCATCAAATTTGTGAGATGCAGCAAAAGCAGTGCCTAGAGGAAGACATATAGCACTAAATGCATATAGTAGAAAAGAAGAAAAATCTAAAGTCAATAATCTAAGCTTCCACTTTAGGAAACTATATTAAAAAGAGCAAATTAATTACACAGTAAACAGATGCAAAGAAAATAAGCAGAAATCAATTAAATTGAAAACAGGAAAACAATAGAGAAAATCAACAAAATCAAAAGCCTGCTCCTGAAATCAGCAACAAAACTGATAAACTCCTAACCAGGCTAACCAAGGCAAAAGAGAGAAGACACAAATTTCCAATATCAGGACTGAAAAATGGGCCATCACTCCTAATCCCATGACTGTCAAAAAGATAAATACTATGGCCAGATATAGTGACTCACGCCTATAATTCAGCACTTCTGGAGGCCAACTGCTTTAGCCCAGGAGTTCCAGAGCAGCCTAGACAACACAGTGAGACTCCATCTCTACAAAAAATTTAAAAATTGGCTGAGTATTGTGGTGTATACCTATAGTCCCAGCTATTCAGGAAGCTGAGGCGGGAAGATTGCTTGAGTCCTGGAGTTTGAGGTTGCAGTAAGCAACAGGAAAGATTGCTGTGATTAAAAGATTGTTGTGATTAAACAACAATCCTGTGAGGTAGATATCTGGCTCTTAGCACTAGTATTTTCCTCTCTTGTTCCTTACATGATAGAAGTCTATTCATATTATAACTACCATGTTCTTTCAAAAATTAAGTAAATTCCATTGGCACTTACAGGAGACTAATTTTGGGGCAATAATGTGGTGAAACAGGACTTTGATGATACCCTCCTATCAGTAAAACTATTTTCAATAAGCACATTCAATACATGTTTATTCATTTGTGTTAAATTATCCATGTGTAATACTGTGGTAATATAATGCTAATATATATACAAATGAAATAAAAATAAATTGAATTTATTTATCTTCCTTCATTTCTGTGGATCTTCTTGTGTACTTAATTTTGGACTCATCTGATATAAT
Organism: Sapajus apella; assembly: GCF_009761245.1. Taxonomy (NCBI): domain Eukaryota; kingdom Metazoa; phylum Chordata; class Mammalia; order Primates; family Cebidae; genus Sapajus; species Sapajus apella. The sequence continues at coordinate 20,652,032 of NW_022436962.1, read as the reverse complement.
GAAACATCACTTAATTCTGAGTTAGACCTTCTTTTGTGTATTCAAGTAACATTTTGGTATCTGCAATGTGTCTGACACTATGCTAGCTTCCAACCAATGGTAACCAAAACTTGGTCTTATCTAGTGTCAGACAATAGTGCAGATAAATAAGGATTGACCCTCTATAGCCTCTAAAACAAAATCTTTCAGAAACTCTTTATTGCTCTTATTTTTAAATAAAAAATCTCACTTTCTTACTTAGCCCTTGACAACCAATAACTGTGACCTCTGGTACAGGAAAACATGAAGATATCAACAGGAAAGCTTTGGTTTTGAGAGACATCTGGTGCTGCTTAGTATTTGTTTAAAATTTGCCTCTGATATGATAAAACACGTCATCCGGCCATGGGAAACTATGAGCTCAAGAAAACCACCTGCACAACACTTGCACAGTGTCACTTTTGAAATGGGGATTGGGGGGCTGCTTTTCTGAAAAATAACCTCATCAAGAAAAAACACTAGGGATGGTAATTTTAAATGCTGCCATAGCCCTTGCTTGCCAGAGCAGACAGCTTCTGCTATTAGGATGCCCAGCCAAACACAAATAATCCACTGCCAAAATGAGCTCCTTGGGACAATTTAGGAGTCTTTGGAAGTGAACGGCTCTTTGAGCTGGAATGCAGCCCAGGTCCATTTTCAAACCCAAGTCAAAATGACAAAGAGCACATTTCCTGGGCCACTCACCCCCTAAGTGTAAGATTACTTTAGGTTGGCAGCTTCACTGTTTATCTAGTTATTTAAGGCTTTTCACCAGATACTTACAATTGAATGCTTAAATACTTCAATGTTAGTAAGCAGGACAGTGCTGATACACCATAGGAGACAAAACCTTTGAGATTAGACAGGTAAGATGAAAATCAAGGGTTATGCACATATTTTTCAGCTTATAATGTCTTATATATTTAGCTTTAAAATATGGCAAAGGTTTTTCTCCTAGAGTTTAAAAAAAAAAGGAGCATGGCAAGAACTTCTGGCTGAGTATAAATACTACTTTAAACAAAAATATTTCCTTCTTCAATTAAATCTGGCTAGCACTGGAGACTTTCCAGACTTTTTAAATGAGAGGTTACAGGCAAGTTTAAAAGATCACTTGGTGTTATTTCTGCGAGATCAAACTTTGCTCTCATTGCATGTAGAAAACTGCAAAGCTGTCAGCATGTCTACAGTTTTGACAAAAGAATATACAGGCAACTGTTAGGGTTGTAGGAATAATCCCCTTCTTTCTGGTCACTGTTTTCTGGAAAATATCCTCAAGCATTCAATCTATGTTATCTGTGCTGTTCTAAAGCCCAGAGATTTAGAATTTATTATGTATTCTTTAATCAAACAATTTGTACATGTTCCCAAAGAAGAAAATCTTAGCTGATGAGTTGATGATACATTATCAGTCTGAATCTAAAAAGGAAACCAAGTGCGTTTGCATATTGTGTGATGCCCAGGGTCTCACTGGTAATTGCAAGGGTAATCTGAAAACTTTCTTATTATTTCTACTCAGAGGCAGTACTGCTTTGGAGTCAAGCTGCCTGGGTTTGAAATCCAGGTTCATCTTTAAGGACTTTGCGATCTTAGACAAGTTATTTAGCCTCTGCCACTCTTGTTTCCGAATTTGAAAACAAATAAAATAATGAGAAAATATAAATACATGAGTTCATCCATGAAAAGCATGGATGTGTCCAGCACATAGCAAGTACTTAACAAGTGTTAGCTATTCTCAAACTAAGAAATTCAAGTATACTCTAAAAAATTTGTAGATGAATAATCCTAAATAGTTGCTCATCAAAGGTCATTTATATTTGATTTTGGTATACACATTCCCCTTTTATTTCGATGTGGGTACATCCAAATGTAAAGTTATCTATTTGAGTTTCTACTGATGCTTTCCCTGTTTTTATACACTGTATCTTCCTTCTTAACAATTCCATCTTTCTCTTATTTAGTTCTCATATTTACTCTTCTCCCGTCTTTACGGTCTTGGCTATAAATATACCTGTGGGACTTGAGAAGTCCACATGACGGACACATAAACTGCAGGATAAATGATCAAGTTCCTTGTTTGATCTGTTCATTGTATTCAGTGGCAAATATATTAGGCCACAACAAAAGCGATACAAGATATAAAGATATATCAGAAGGAATAGATTTAAATACAGAAACAGATGTAGATACAGAAATATAGATATACATGAAAATGCTGTTTCAACTATTTAACTTCAGCCAAAAATACAAAAAAGTCACCTAAATAAAAGTACCTGAAATGGAACATCTAACTCAATACAATGTGTTAGAATGATCCGCAGTGTGTTAGTGGTTTTATCATAGAGCTAATGATACCATGGTAAGAGATTCCGGCAACATTATTTTTATATACAAATATGTGCCAATTTAAAAAGGAGGAAGGCTATATGAAACTGGCACTAAAGGGAAAATCTGGCTTGTATGTGGTTAATTCGTGAGAAAATATGCTGCAAAAATGTTCAGAGACAGTATCAGAATGGCTTAAGGAGAACCCGATGAAGTGGGGAATAACAATTGAAACTGGGATTGTAGCATTCATAAGTTTTCTCCTCCGAAGACACTAAGTGTTTCTTAGTAGGAGAAAAACTGAATGCATCCAAGTAATGAGGCACTGCAAGAAAATTCTCAAGAAGAGGAGTAACTGCTAAAAGCCAGGTTACATTTTGTTCACAGTTGTATTCCCAGGATTTAGCACAGTGTCTACTGCAAAGTAGGGACTTGATAGATGTTATTTAGCTGAAACAATGACTAAATGAATGAATAAACAGATGTGACCTGGGGAAACCCTGAACCTGTTAAACATTTGAGCCTTCTGGAGTTGCACATCCTTACTCTCTCACTCAGCGCTGTCACTCTAGAAACCAAGTGAAGGAAATGGAAGTCACATGCCCTGGACACCATCAGGGTCTTCCCAAAGTTGCCCACACATTGAAATCTTTATTTTTCCAGTTAGTAAAAGCCGTGCCAGGTCTCTGTACATTCAATTACCTGGGGTTCAAAGTATTTGGGGGAATGATAGAAATCAGGAAAGAAAAAGAAGAGAGAAAATGAGTGACAGATATCTATGGGGGAGAGGGAAGCTGTATCGGTTTTCATCACAGGGCTTGAAACGTTATCATATTAAATCTTGTTTAAATAGAAATAAAAGACTTCTCAGAATGACCCTATTTTGAGAGGAAGGATCATTCATCCTAGATTCATCCATAATATGTTCAATGATGACTTCTTTATGAGAACACTGTTACTGGAGATCCTCACCATTCACAGGTCCCTTATTTGAAATTTGCCAACTTGCTAAAATTTATTTGTAACCTCAAAATGAATATTCGCGGTGTTTTTCTAGTTACTTGCGGACATGAGCAGAGTGGTGAAAATTTCGAGTTGCCTGATGTATGTACTCCCAGCTGAGGTCTGCCTTCTTGTTTCAACTGTCACACTGTAATTAAGTGTTCATTTGCACCCTATTCAGTGCCATCTTTGTAATATTTTTGTGTTTTTATTGGTGATTTCACTGATAAAGGCTCTTCTACATTTGACTCCTTGTGGATGAACTGCAACCTAACTTCACAGGTAAACAAGATTGAAAACCTAACTTAGGAGTGTGTGCCTGCAGCAAATGCTGAGTCTTGGCCAATCCCAATAGCCATACTTCAACCACTCATATACTGCTGAGTGTTCGAGTTGGGTTCGAATAAGGGAAATGCTGAGATCTAACCAATCCAGCTGTTTCTGTACCTCGCTTCTGATTTCCGTGTATCACTTTACTTTTTTTGCCTATAAATTTGTTCCAACCACGAGGCACCCCTGGGGTGTCTTTGAATCTGCTGTGATTCTGGGGCTGCCCAATTCACAAATCCTTCATTGATCAACTAAACTCCTTTAAATGTAATTTGGCTAAAGTTTTTCTTTTAACAACCCCAAGTGTACTGCTGAAATTCTGTCTAGTGTTCTTTAAGTGTGATGTGGAGAACATACACACGCTAGATAAGCTTCATTCAAGCATGAGTTACAGTGCTATTGGCCACAAGTTCAACTTTTATTTTTTTTGGCCAGTCAAATTTAGCAGTGGGGGGTTGTATACCAACTTAAGTGACACTAAGGTTAATAAGTTCTGATAACCCACTACCATTGGACCAGCCACAATGTTAATGAGTCAAAATATATGTCAGTTAGGGTGTTTTTAAATGGAAACACACATAAAACACTGATTGGTTGGCAAAAATGTTGACCAAAAGTTATCAGAAATGTAATCCTGTTTTCCCTGTAGGAACAATGGTTCATGATTCACCAATTCAGTGTTTGAGATGACTTTATAGAACATAACTACTGCAAATAACAAGAATCGGCTGTACAGCTACAAGACAGTCAAGCTCTTTTATGACACACTCACTATGGCATAAACTTGTATATTCTACCAGAATATCAGATACTATGACTCCTGAGATATGAATAACATTGAACAAGCCAATAAATGAATGAGAACATGAATACATAAAATGAACTAATGAGTTGAAAATATTGTCCACTATTATTTAAGGGACAAATTGTAAATAATTCTTCATGAACACTAACGCTAACCCTATATAGATTCTAACCTGACATTTAGTTTAATAAGAAATAGTTTCATTTAAGTATAATTTCGCTGAGATAAAAAATAAGGTAGTGAATAAGTGAAGCATTATAAACAGTATTCTCATGATCCTCTACTAAACCTAGATGTTTGTATTATCATCAGGAATAATCACGTTTGTTAAACTAATTTCTTTCTGCTCTTTTTCAAGGATTGGTTTATAAACATTCATTTATTCACTCACTCTTTCTTTAGAAAAATATTAATCAAGTGCCTACTTAAGCCAAGCAGCATTTTGGGCAGTGAGAATACAGCGATGAGCCAGTCATGCAAAAATTCCTGTCTTCATGGAACTTAAATCTCCAGTGAGGAGAGACAGACAAGAAACAAGTAAGTTACATGTTAATAAGTGCTATAAACATAAGACAGGGTAGTGGAGAAGGACTGAGGGAATTGGGAAAGGGCTTGCAATTTCAAATCAGGTGGTCAGAAAAGGCTGCCTTGAGATGTCATTTGAGCACAGACCTGAAGGAGGTGAGAGCATAGCTACAGCCATCAATTTGTCACTGTAACAATAGTATCACTTCTAGTTACCAAAACCTAATAATCTATGCTAAAAAGATTGATTTTTTTTGGCGAAGGGGGCGGAATTTTCCAACATCTGAAACCTGTTAATGCATTTGGCATTTGCAATGCAGAATGTAGGCCAGCAGCATCAAGCTATGAAATAGTATGCCTTTTCTCTGCAGGTGGTAAGAGAGGGGCGCCACAGCCTTGCATATGGAAAGAGTTCTGTTAATTTCACTTCTTTCAAGAGGCACTGTCAAATCCTGATGTTGTCATCATACAACACGCACTGATTTCACCACAGCCTCCAAGGAAGAGGTATATAATGGTCCAGCCGGTGAATGGTACCTCGTCCGTAATTTCTAATTCCCACTGGTGAATTTATATTCCTTAGGCAGCACCGCCCAAGAGAGACACTGTAGAAATAATGACAACTATTAATAATGGTTAACTATTTCTTTCATTGATACCCACGAATGGTATCTAAGGTTCAAAAGTAATTAGAAACAATTCACACAGAAATAACACCGGATGCGTTGTCTGGGCAGGTGGCAGCCGGCAGGCGGCAATTTTTTGAAAGATGACAATAACTAACTTTTGTCAATAATGTCAGGTATTCTTTTTGTAACTGTGGGCTCTGGTGAGGAAAAGTGATCCTTCTCCAAGAGGAGAGCTAACAGGGTATGTTTTTTGTTCACTTTTTTTGAAATAGTTCATGCTTAAGTTTTTATGATGTGATTTATTATTATTTCTTGGTTAGCTGGAGGGGAGGCCTATGCATAACAGGTCTTGTTAATTTTCTAATTACCTCCTGAAACAGCAAATATTCCTGAAACAATAAGCTGGCTAATTTAAAAGGCATAGCTGACTAAAATGAGGGGCAACTTTAGACTTATTTTAAAGTCTTTAAAAGTGCAAATCATACCCTTCGAATCAACTAGTCGTCAAATCTCAAAATAAAAAGCAATATTGCCTTGTCTTCATAAAAGGTAGTTTATCTCCTTCTGTATGCCATTTTCATCAAACAGTGTTTTCTACTTGTTGGTTTGCTCTTTTACTGTGAGAATGTGTTTGATAATGTGTGGTATTAAAATCAAGAAATTAGTCTCACAGCAGGGAGTCTGCTAACAACACCATTTTAATTTTATCCTTCAAGCAGTCACAGAAAACATATTAATTGCAGTTTAATTTATGCAACAAATATTTCATTTTAATTATGCTTACTTTTTGTCAAGCTATAAAAATGTCAATAGTTCTGACACAGTTTCTTCTTATAAGATTTTTTAAATGAAAGAATTAAAATCAAGTGCTGTTTCTAAAAGAAATTATGAAAGATTTCTAATTACTGCTTATGTTTTTGAAAAATTGCCAATCTAGTTGCCCCAAAATAACATCTGGGAACATGAAAACTTGAAGCTTTATTGCTCAATATTTATAATTCTTAATAGTGTACATGCATCATTAATATAATGGAATTCTTGCAGGGAAGTTTTTTTGTAATTATAGGATATATCAATAACTGTCATTGAATGGTACATTTTCTCTATAGAAATGTTTTTGTTAATTCCTCTCAGGAAAACTGAGAATAAGTGAAAAGAATAAGTGAAACTGATTGCTGCTGACACACCCCACTGAAGAATATTCACCATTAACAGAAGTGAAAAGAAAAATGTAAACTACCAAAGCTGAACAGCATTAATTATATTCAGCAAATATTTATTCAGTTCTTAGTAGGTGCGAATCCTACCCAAACATTAAGTCTCAAATAAAAATGCTACTTCCAGAAAATCGTCTCTTCAGATGTAAATTAAATTTCTCTACCCTGAATGCCTATGGTGCATAATCATGCCTTTCTCATAGAACTTTTATATTTTTTTGTTTTGCATCGCGGTAATTCCCCCTGCAAGTTTCATCTCATCTACTAGATGGGAAGGTTCCTGGAGGTAGAATTCAGGCTTTTGTGTTTATACCCTACATCTACCACACTCAAATACACATAAAAATGAAAACTATAGGTATGAATAAAATATTCTGGATGTTAGGCTTCTGGAAAAACATTATTTTAAAAGTCCTTCTGTAAAAGTTGTATATACCTCTACTTTGAAATTATTCATTAGAAGACTTCTAGTTTTAGGATGGTGGTGAATTTCTTGCCCTGTTTTATCCTCTTAGAAATGCATTGCCCTGCTCCAAAAAGACATGGAGAATTGTAAACATCCACTAAACTACATATTCATTGAAACCAGAAGACAGCATCGACCCCAAATTATAACTTATATTGAGAAACAGACAGGGAGTGGTGCTAGACTTACAAGGAATGAAGAACAGTGACATGTTCAGAGGGGGACACAAATGAGATCCCATCCTATTTTTTCTACTTAAACAGATATCGCAGAAAGCATAGATCATGCACAGGGCTTGATTAAAAGCCTATATAAAAAACACTTACTCTCCAAGCTCCCTCCAGGTTCTAACACTCCAGAAAATCTTCCTCCCCTCCTCCCCTCAGGTTCAGGAGGTTTATTATCTGGGGGGTTTGGGTGGATGGGTAAGCAGGGACTTACAGGCACCACACAGAAGGTATGGCACTATACTGAAAATTAAGTAAATGTCTTCATATCGAATGGTGAGAACACCATCCTACTCCCCACCGCAATTACCAATCCCAGAATACTTGTGCACCTGGCAAGAGAATAGATAATTTTTTGTTGGAAAAACTGAATGGCCTTAGGTAGTGGCCCATCTGCAGAAAGTCACTTCTACAGTGAAAACCACCAGTCAACCTGGCTCATGCAGGACAAGGAATTCAACTAACTTTTCTGCGCTTTATTTTAAAATATGAATAAAACAGCAAAAGATCAACAGATGTCTGAGGAAAGCATCTAACATAAAAGAGAGAGAGATAAGTAAGCAAAAAACTGATTTAGATGGGGTTGAGATGATGCAAAAAGCAGAACAAAGCATCACTAAAATCTAAAATAAGCTTTCTAAGAGGCATTAGGAAGGATATTGCATACATTAAACAAGTACAAGCTGCTATTTTAAAAAGAAAAAATCCTTTAGTGTAGTAAAAATATGACATCAGAAAACACAAGTTGATAGAAAAATTGGAATTTAATACTAAGGAACTCTCCCAGAAAGTAAAGCAAAAGGACAATAAAATGGAAATAGGAGATAAAAGATTCAAAAAGAAGCTGAAGAACAATTACAGAATTTGATTTCTGACTATAGGAGCTCCAGCAAAAATGATCTGAGAAAACAAAGAAAAAAGAATTAGGAAAGAAATAATGCAGGCGGGCGCGGTGGCTCACGCTTGTAAACCCAGCACTTTGGGAGGCTGAGGTGGGCAGATCACGAGGTCAGGAGTTCGAGACCAGACCAGCCAACATAGTGAAACCCCGTCTCTACTAAAAATAAAAAAGTTAGCCAGGCATGGTGGTGCATGCCAGTAGTCCCAGCTACTTGGAAGGCTGAGACAGGAGAATTGCTTGAACCCGGGAGGCAGAGGTTGCAGTGACCAGAGATCATGCCATTGTACTCCAGACTGGGTGATTGGACAAGAGTCCATCTCAATAATAATAATAATAATAATTAATAATAATAATGCAAGGGAAATTTTTCACAAAGCACAATGACAAATAACAATGGCTTAAAACAGAATACAGATAACTTTTAACATACAATTACACATCAAATCAATTTATCAACTACTTGTACTACTTTCACAGAAAGATTATATTGAAAGATTTTTACAGGGTGTGAAGAAACTTTGACAAGAGATGTGAAGAAAATGAAGCAAATGGAGAAAAAGGCAAGTAATAACTCCAGGAAATATAAAAAGTTATACAGAAGAAACATCATCATGGAACATTTATTGGTTTAATGAGAAACAATCTTTACCTAGCAAAAAAAGTAAAAGCCGAGTATTTGTTTACTTGAGACTTACATATTCCAAGAAAACATGGAGATTACAGTATAAGAGAGCTAAATTCTCATCCACCATAGTTGAAGGTCAATGGCTAACACAGAAATTGATAAATCAAGAGATAGCCTATTATTTTAGAAGATGAAAGAGCTGAAAGTGGTGGCCTCTGAAAAGGATTGAACATGTAGGGAAAGAGTGAGTTAGCAGTCTGCCACTTTTTATCACAAATCTTTGAACATATTTTTCCTTATGCATGTTTTTTATATGAATAAAGTAAAAAATAAGTGCACCAAGTATTTTCTGTTCTTAGAATTATATTTCCTTTCTACTTGGACACTTACTTATCAAATGTATTCCTCTTGGTAATTTATATCCTATTTTTTGAGAGAGGATCTCACTCTGTTGCATATGCTGGAGAGCAGTAGTATGATCGATCAAGGCTTACTGCAGCCTCAACTTCCCATGCTCAAATAATCCTCCCACCTCAGCCTCCCACACAGCTAGACTATAGGTGTGTGCCACCATGCCCAACTAATTTTTTTAATTTTTTGTAGGGATGGGATCTCTCTGTGTTGCCCAGGCTAGTCTTGAACTCCTGGGCTCAAGTGATCTGCCTGCCTCCGCCTTCCAATGTGCTGGAATTACAGGCATGAACCACCACACCTGGCCTGATGTCCTATTTTTAAAGTCATTTATACAAAATATGTAGTTACATTTATCTTAAATACCTAAATATGTGGTTTCTCTTGTTATTAATTTTTACCTACATTTGAGCATTTCTACATTTCCCATAAGCAAACCTAGATATTCAAACATACTAGAATGCAGATAAGATAGTCAACAGAAATTAGTATACTTTACAATACCAACCCCCTCTACAAGCTTTGGGAAAATTATATACACATTTACTAATCTATGCACAATATTTAATGTCTATATTTCAACCAAAATTTTTCTAAAATCTCCATTTTCTGAACCAGTGTCCTTTACCCCAACTAAATCAAATTAAGAAAGCAATGTGAATTTCCTCACAAGCTATTTCATACTTGGATGCCCTTGAACTTTACTGAATCTGAAATAAAAGACATGTGTAGGTAAACTTTGGTTTTCAAAATCCTAAGGAATGTCTATTGACATTAGATAAAGCCAAGAACATTCTACCTGTTATTCATTAATAAAGTGCTATTTGTTAATAAAGCGCTAATGTTAATAAAATGCTATTACCATTCAAGGCACACATAAATGTCACTATTAATTTAAGACTTTGTAAGTGAAAGTCTAGTGCAAGAATATTGATGTAATACATACAAAAATTTAGTCTCAATATTTACATTATTTCATTATTATTTTTGAACAATATAAAAATTACGTAAAGATTGAGAACATAGAACAATTTAAATGATTGTTGCCCCCTTGAAACTCTATGATAGGCATAGTCATGCAGTTTAAGAGAAAAATAATTTCTTGAATAAAGTGAAATTAAACTGTGTATATGTTGTCTTGACTTATACCACTTTTGTTCTGCAAATAAGAATTTATCAGAAATAAAATAACGAGCAAGTATATTTTTGCTGACCAATGTATAATTGCTAATTAGTTGATATCACTTTTTAAATTGCAGTTGTAAAACTAATCAATTTTATATTCTCAGTAAATGAATTATTTGTAAGTCACTATACTTCAGAAACTTAGATCTGTTAAGTTAGCCACTCTTATAATGTTGCTTAAACTATTGTCTTATTTAATAAAGCCCTTTTAATAAAAATATAAAAGTAATTCGATCAAAGACTAAACAAATCAGGTACAAAAGCAGCAAGTGTACAAAACATTAAGTTCTGATGTGAGGAGGCAAAAATAGTTTACTAGAGTATTAACATGGTCTTCCATCTGTTAGCAGCTTGTAGGTAAACATGAATTACTAGTAGGAAAAGTCTTTCGATTAAGCTTGATAGGTTAAATGTGCTTCAAGGGAATTGAAATCCCCCAGAGGTAATTCATAGTGTCTTTATTAACAAATAAGAGATAGAATGTTCTTGACTTTACCTCATTTTACCAAGTAAAATTTTGACAAGTATATATTCACTTAAGAAAGGAAAAGACATGGAAGAATTGTTTCATATTGAAATCACATTGAAACCCTACTTTATCATGAACATATTAATATGCTGGACTGAAAGAATTATGAGTTGTGGATTTCTCTTATGCAAACATTCTTTAGCAATGTGTGTTCAGATATTAATGCATAATTCTTTATATATCCCTTATGTTGACCTATTTTGACTAATACAGATTATTATATAGGTGTTAACTACCATTAATGATATTTCTAGAATCACATTAGTTTCCAAGAGCTTGGATATTAATAGCAAGGCATTTCAATTAGTTTTGTCTGCTCTCCAACTATAAGGGTAGGGCCTATCCAAATTTTCAAAACTGTTAATCTGTTAATATGATTTAGTATATATTACCTCACAATGTTCCATTAAGTTCTTTTCTATCGTAGAGTTAATTGGCCTAGTAGAAGAATTTCCTCTTCCAAGAAATTTTATATTAATATTTAGACCCCTGAGAACACTCTTTTCCATCTTTAATAAGCACATAGAAGAACTGGTGGAGGAGGGGGGGAATTGTAAACAACTACTATTAACATCTTTGTGTTTATGGGTAGAACCGAAAAAGCGATCAAATAATTATCTCCACCAAAGGATCTGGTGCTCATACAATTAATTATGCCAACAAGTCTTTGATGCTTTACAATGGAAGATAATTCTTAGTCAAAGTAAACTGCTCTGGAACTTCTCCTTACTTTCTTTTGACCCCACCACAAGCATTCAAATTGAATTTATTTTAGAGGACAATTTTTTTTTTTGAGAGAAATTTTACTCTCTTCAAGAAAGTTCAGGATAATTCATGAAAAACATAAAATTGCTGAGCTGCAGAAACCAAGCAGTTGGCTGGGCTTCCTACAGGTCAAGCAACCCACTCTTACAGAGACTCACCACATGTAAGGTCTCTGAGCCATGCAGAGAGAGCTGTAAAGGCAGTAAGAGTTAGAACTATAATTTTTCATCTCTTCCATCAATTATTAGTGTTGGAGAATTAGGAAATGGGGCAAGTGGGTTGGGCTGTCTTCCACCTGGAGCCTAGAAAGAGGCTTCGATCCAAAGAGACAGAAGGGCTAAAACCACAGGCCTTCTAGCTTAGCAAATAGTGAATGTGTCTAGTGCTCTTAAAATAGGAGAAGGATAAGAGGGAAAAAATTACACAGGCCTATGGAAGAAAAATAGACCCACATGTTTATAAAGACATGGATGAAAAGAAGGCACTGAAAGTCATCCTCCGCAGAAACCTAAAGAAAAGTTAAGTGTTGAAAGAGAATATTTTCCAGGTTTAACCAACTTATGAAAACAGAGTCAAAGACTAAAGGAGAAAAGAGGCTAAAATAAGAGGACTAGATACCCATAGAAACAATAAGGTCAGAGATGTTGGACAAAGGGAGAAAATGAGCTGACAGTGCACTATAAGTATTAAAATTCATTTTGGAGGCAATAATTGGATATTCCAAGTTGAATTAGTGAGGAAGGTCACACTTTAAAATAAATTTTAAAAATTTCAAAAAAGCACAGCCTCCCCTTACCCATACAAACACACAAATCAAAGAATTAGTCTTACCTTAGATATTTAATTTGTAACACAAACTGATAGATAATCATGACTTAATAACTATTAAGAGAAAAAGGTTGTGAGCCTGGTATTCTAGACATACTCTAGTTGTCACTTACGTGTGAAAGCAACAGAAAGGCATTCCTAGATACTGTGTCAATGGGGATTACCTGATTTCTCCAACTGTCAGAAAGCCTAGATTAACAGTGACTTAACAAGAACAAGTTTATTTAAAATTCCAGAGTTATTGTGATACTCTATAGTGTAAAGTCCCCAGGATTCTTCTATGTTATTGCTTCATCTTTGGTGGCCTACATTGATTCAAGGAGTGCATCATGATTGAAGATGTCAATCCATCTGTAGCTCTCAAATCCCCCATTCCAGACAGCCACAGGAAGAAAGAAGGACACTCATTTTTTAAAAACACACTAGGAGGAGGAAGTTCATCTTGGGACTCGAGTCCCAAGAGTCTTGATGAATGTACCAAAATAATAAAGTCTTCATCGTTCTTTTACCTGTGCCACTCCTCAGAATTCTTTTTTTTTAGGTTGGTATTATAACATTTGTTAAAATAACGCTATGGATTAACAGAAACAGCAAAGTACCAAAGAATTAAAATGAAAGCTATGTAAAATCCTAACTAAAACCCAATAGTGTCTAATGTATTCATTCATTAGTTAACTGAAAGCCTAAAAAAGACAAGAAACCCAATATAATAAAGTACTGCAAAACAATTGGCAATTTTTAGTCATCAAAACTGTGGATTTTGCATTTTGTATCCTTTTCTCAATCAAGAAAAAAATTCTTTTTGAAAGATATACATATAAAAAAAGACAAAAAATAAGATATAAACTTGTAACAATGGCTTTAAATACATTATCTTACATGTTTCTCATGGGCAGTAGGTTGGTTATGGTACATACATAGCATGAAACTAGTAAGATAAAGAATAGACAAAAATACATGTCAGCTGTATGTTAACATACAAGGGACACTCCCATCTACCCACACTAAAAAATTACATAATACTGTTAGAAAAAACTCTTAAAAACTACATTTTTTAAAAATGCAACTGGCAATCCTGTAACACCTCCCCAGCACATGTCACTCACTCCTGTGATGTGCCTGATCTCCCTCTGGGCTGAGGAGGCTTGCTTACTGCTTCTTATAAAAGTGGTTAATTTCCTACTCTAGGGGTTGTTTGCCTATTATAGAGTTGCATAAGCAGGCCTCCCTGACTCTCTGCATCATGATGTAGGATTTGAGGCCCAGAAAACTGGCACTACTATGCTACAATTCCTATTGCTTTTGCTGTGAAGGATACAATCTCTGACCCAGAAAGCTTCTGTCTTCTACCAGTATCTACAGAACTGCGTCAGGCTAATGTACTAGCTTGAATAGTTCTTTTGGTGAGAGTTCTGCTTTTAGCTGGCCTCCACACCATCAGACTTACTAACATAGGGAGAAATCCTGATAAATACTTCTTAGAAGCTGGATCCACAATTTTTACTTACATTCCATTTTCTAGTACTTGGTCACAGGACTATACACAGTGTAAAAGGTGGCTGATAAATGTAGTTTTAATTTTAGCATCCTATATATACACACTATAAATCAAATATTCTATTATATAGAAAAGGGATTAGCAAACTACAGGCTGCGGGCCCAAGCCAGCCTACTGCCTAACTTGTATATAAAGTTTTATTGGAACGTAGTCATGCCCATTTATTTACGTATCATCTATGGCTGCTTTTGTTCTACAATGGCAGAGTTGAATAGTGGTGACATAAACCTTTAACCATCCAAACTTAAAATAATTACTATCTGGCCATTAAAAAAAAAGTTTGTTGATCCCTGGTTACTGAGGGACAATGAACTTTCTGCCACAGACATTCAAGGCCTCAAAAAATGTACTGTCCATGTCCTTCCTTAAATAAAGCCTCATGATATATCTCATGCATCAAAAACAATCATTTTAATTTTTTTTGTAGAGATGGGGGGTTCTTGCCATCTTGTCCAGGCTGGCCTTGAACTCCTGGACTCAAAGGATCCTCCCAACTTAGCCTCCCAAAGTGCTGAGATTACAGGCATGAGCCACTGTACTTGGCCAAAATGATTCATTTTAGTGTTTCAGGAAGAGGAATAAGTAATACTGGTATCAATAATACCAACATGATATCAGCACTAAGGTTGCAGAAGATATGAACAATATTAGCAAACCTCTGGAAATGGATGAATGTAGAATGTTCTGCCCAAAAACTGTATTATTATTAATGTACTTGAAACATTTACCAGAATTGATCAGATTCTGGGGCCTAAAGCATTTCTCAACACATTTCAGGAGATTAAAATAATAGACTCTGCTGTTTGAACATGGAGGACATAAATTAGTACATTAATAAAAATATGACTGGGAAATCTCTAAATGTTATATAATTCAGTAATATACTTCTAAACAAGATATGAGTCAATATAGAAATAAAAAATAGAAAATGTTTTGAAATTTATGATGAAAACTTGTGGGATGTCACTAAATACATTTTTGAGGGAAATTTATAGCCTTATATACACAGATTAAAAATAAAGAGTGAAAATGAATCGTTTAAGTATCCATCTTAAGAAGTAACAGAAAAATCTGCAAATTAAACCCCAAAAAGTGAAGGAAGAAACTTCCTTCCTTCAATTCACATCCTAAGAGCAGATGTGAATAAAATAGGAAATGATCATTCCATGAAAAAATTAACAAAGGCAAAATTCAGTTTTCTACACTGATGAAATTTAAAAATCCTTAATAAGATTGATTAGAAACATTTATCAATATCCATGAATAAAAAGGTGACATCACTGCATATGCTGTACTAATTATTAATTATATAATATTAATTAAGTATTAATATATAATAAAAAGGATCATGAGCAATTTTTTGCTCATTTGAACAAATTTAGTTGAATAGGTCAAATGAAAAAACAAAGCAGACAAAATAAGAAATAGAAATCTGAATTGTCCTTTATGTTTTAAAAGAACTGAATTAATAAATAAAAAACTACCCACAACCCAATGGGCTCACTAGTGAGCGCTTCCAAATGTTTAAGGAAGAAATTACGGTGTTACACAAACTCTTCCAAAAACAGAAAAAGAGGGAATACTACCCAAATTGTTTTATGATTTCAGCATAATCTTGATACTAAAACTTGACAGTAATTCATAAGAAAGAAAAACTACAGACCAATCTATCTTACAAACATATATATAATAAAGTATTATCAAATTGAATGCAGGGATATATAAAAATAAAAATATCTCATGATTAAGTAGAGTTCATTGTAGGGAGAGAAGGTTGGGTAATTTTTAAAAAACAGTATAATTCACTATAATAGAATAAAAAAGGAATCACATGATCATCTCATAGATGCAGAAGCATTTGATAAAGTTTAATACCTACTTATGATTTAAAAAATAATCTCCTAGCAAAACAAAAACATAGAAACATATTTAACATGTTAAAGTATAATAAAACATTATATTTAATTGAAAAATAGATCAGAAATAATTGAAAAGGAAGAAATGAAACTTTATTGTTTACAGAAAGTGTGAGTTTATAATATATATATTATATGGATGTATGTATTTATCATATACATATTATATATTCAAATTTTTTAAGTCACACATACACATATTATGTATATAATATACAATATATGTATATGATAAATTTGTATTTTATGTACATATTAAGTATGTAATATACAATATATGTATATGATAAATTATGTATACCATATTTAGCATGTAGGAAAGTATGGCAAAATATATTGGTTGAAACTAAGTGGTGAGTGCATGGCATATGTATTATTCAAAGTATGGTCTTGAACTCCTGGACTCAAAGGATCCTCCCACTTCAGCCTCCCAAAGGGCTGAGATTACAGGCATGAGCCACTGTGGTTGGCCAAAATGATTCATTTTAGTGTTTCAGGAAGAAGAATAAGTAATATTGGTATCAATAATACCAACATGATATCAAAACTAAGTAAGGCTGTACAAGATATGAACAATATTAACAAACCTCAGGAAACGGATGGATGTGGAACACTGTGCCCAGCAACTATATTCTTTTTAATGTACAGCAAGACCTCCACCTCTCCAAAAAAAGCTCCGATATGTATAATTTATGTGTATTCCAAACTATGAACAATATATATGTCATGCACTCACCATCTAGTTTCAACCAATATATTCTGCCATACTTTTCTACATATTAAAAATGTTTAATAATTCAAAATGTTATATGATTTTTAGCAAGAAAATAAAGAAATACAAAATTTATCAAATGTTGTTACAACTCTTCTCAGAGGTATATTTATTACTATAAATGTTTTCATCAGTCCCTTTTGATGTCCCAAGATTTCTTTATCCCTGAAAATAATTTAACGTTTGACTAAAACATAAATGTAAGTAACTAGAAATTTCATAAATTTTATGCCGTATCTTATTTCATTTCTGCATATTGGTTAGTAGATGCTTCATGGTACATATCATGGTTAAGTGTAAAATTTTACCACTTAAACATATATATAAGTATTCTATTGTAAGAATCATGAAAACCAAAAGAAATTTTTTAAGTCACAAAATTTAAAGTAACACATTTTTGTATTTTCTGAATATATGTTTATATATGCGCATGATATGTACATGTCTATATATCATTACGTAAGTATATAAGCACATATATTTCCTCAATTCCAAGGCAGAGCTAAATTACAATTACTATTATTATTATTATTATTATTATTTTTTTTTTTTTTGACACATAGTCTCACTGTGTTACTCAGGATGGAGTGCAGTGATGCAATCACAGCTCACTGAAGCCTTAACCTCCCCGGCTCAAGTGATCCTCCTGGTTAAGCCTTCCAAGTAGCTGGGACTCCAGGTGCATCCCACCACACCCAGCTAATTCTTGTATTTTTTGTAGAGACGGGGTTTTGCCATGTTGCCTAGGCCCGGTCTCTAATTCCACAGCTCAAGCGATGTGCCCTCCTCAGCCTCCCAAAGTGCTGGGATTACAGGCATGAGCCACCACGCCTGGCCTAAATTACTTTTAATATGACTTTCAACTCTGACACTCTCTGATACGATGATTACCAGTAAGTCTTCCAAGTATCTGCAAAGAATTTGTAAAATCTTATAAGCTGACCTACACTAGGAAAAAGTAAGTTTAAAGAGCTAGTTGAGACAGTGGAATGGTTAATAGGCCAGATAGCAGTGATGAACTTTCTTTATTTAGCTTTTAATGTATACAGAGCAATGATAAGATCAATATCCTAGGTTAGTTCTGAGGCTTAAAAGTGATAATACACCTAAAGCTCTTTCTCAATACATGTCAGTTTATCAAGAATAGTTTTAACTCTGAGATAATTTATCAATAAAAGGGAAAGAACTGAAATGTGTGGAAGCTGTTGCTTATGTAGCCTGGCTCCAAAGGAAATAGCAGCAGCAAAGACATCTAACAGTCTTTTGCTTATCATTTTCAAGGACATTATTTATATGAATAGAATTAAATACGTTTGTTTTATCTAGCTGTCTTACAAATTGAGACATTACTGTGCACATGGTGGGTCCCCAGTAGTTATTAACTCTTAATAACATTAAAAATAGAATTTATTAATAATTATATAGAAATTGCAGTCATGCCTGCAACATGACTGATTCCTTTTCTTCGACAAGATTAAACCTTTAAACAAGGTTTTCTGAGTTGCACTTCAGGTTTATTGCAGAGTAACGTCACTGGAAATCTATATATATAAACTTCAAGTCCTAATGCTTCAAAATGTTTGGCTAAATGTAAAACGTGAGCATCATAAAATGATGTTGATTGATAAATGGGAGGCATCACTATTGTCCTTTCAAAATAAGCTAACATCTATATACTAATTTCACAAAAACTCTCAGTGAAATTTTAGTCACCTAATCACCAACTATGGTTCTTCTATGTTGTATTATACATACATTTGAAAAAAAATGATGTATATATAGATATGCTTTATTGCTACCTTTAGCAAGATTGAAACAGTGTATCAAATTTTATTTTGGTGGTGCTTTTATTAGCTTTCTACCACTTGATCGGCTGATATCACTAATAATAAATTTTTTTTTTTATAAACTAGAGTTTGTAAGTCCTGTCCCGAGACTGTAATATTTCAAAAAACAGTCTAAGCTTTAGGGAAAAAACCAATTACAGAAACAGCATTAAAAATGCCAAGCACCGGGCAGAAGCAATTCTGGATCAGTTTAAAAAAGTGATTGATGAAACTCTAATCCAAGCTGAAGGAACAGTTTCACGACAAGCTGTGACCATTCCACACACTTCATTAGCTGCCATAATTAGCCTGGTGTTTCAATTTGTTAGAACTGGTGGGGACAATTTTCCTCAGAATGCAAACATCAAAAAATAGGGTCCCTCAGACTTCAGAAGAGGCTGATGAGAGGCTTTTCTAGTCTCTGTTAACTAAAAGATTAATTATTGCTGATGGGAGGCTGTGCTGTGATTGTCACTCTGTCTATGTGCATTACTTTTAGCATTAGAAGAAAGATATGGTTGACATTGCACTACTCAATCAAGCCGCTTCACATTAGAGCACAAAGTCGCTTTTAATATTCAGGGTATTTTTGATTGATTTTTCTCCCTGTTTCTAGGTCCAAGAGTCATACCTATTTATTTATATTAGAATTTTTAAGTAGCCTCTAAAATACTGAGAAGCTTGGTTAATGTACTTTGCCCCAAGTTAGAGCTTTCTTCTTACTGTATATCAGCAAAACAGTGATTTCATATATTTCTATGACTGTATAATGATTTCTTTCATCTATGTTTGTAAACCTTCTAAAACTACAAATGTTTGAACCAACCTAGAAAGCAACATCAATTTTACCAATATTTAGAAATATAGAACTATAACCTTATCTCACAATTAAGGGAATGTTCCTTGATTTTTTTTTTCACAATGTAAATTCATAAAATCTAATCAAAAGGAGGAAGGGACTTCTACTTAATTTCCTTAGAACAAAAGTGACTTCTTTTTGTCTTTGGGCCATAGGCAAAACTAATCCAAAATAGATAGTATAGATCTATAACAACTTGACTTAAAATGTCACCAACGCCTTAATTTTTAATCCACTTGGATTTACTATTATTTGTCTTCATTAAAATATTTTTAAAAGAAAAACTTCCACTTTATATATGTTGACGTATCATTTCTTTAATGGACCTAAATTGAGCAAACTGGAAAGAGAATTTAGTGAGATGTTGAAGGCACAGACATGGCTGAAGAAACTGGTGGTATTTTCAAGTTCTCTACAACACTGTAGTGCAGAAGTCTTCAAGTGAAAAAACATAACATCAGAGAAAAATGCTTTCCTGAATATCCAGAGGGAAATTTTGCACAGATTCTGCTAAAATCGAGTCCCTTCTATCTCCCAAAATTGGGCAAATATATCATTTAGAGCAGTGCTGTCTAACAGAAGTATAATGTGGACCGAAAATGAATTTTTTTTCTAGTAGCCACATTAAAAATAGTAACAAGAAGCAGAG
Organism: Sapajus apella; assembly: GCF_009761245.1. NCBI lineage: Eukaryota > Metazoa > Chordata > Mammalia > Primates > Cebidae > Sapajus > Sapajus apella. Next base: position 20,631,667 of record NW_022436962.1, on the reverse strand, counting down.
AAAATTAATTGTATGCTAACAAAATATTTTAAACCAAGATAACTACAATATTAGGGTAACATGCCACTAATGCAAAAATATTAATATGTTACTTTTTAAACTAAGATTTCAAAATCCAATGTGTGTTTTTACTTACAGCACACCTCAATTCAGAGAACTCAACATTTCAAGTGCTCAATAGCTTTATGACTGTTATATTCAACCACACGGAATGTGTTTAGAAAATGTGGCGCTTTCTTTCTCAGGGAGCAGCTGTCTGCTATTTAGTGAACAGAGCAATTCTGGAATTCTGTGGAGTTACATACTCAACAAATGGGACAAAGAGAAATAAAAGTACTTCTTTCTTAATAAATGTACCCTGAAGAAATGCATATAGATTATAAGCATCCCCAAACTCAGGGAGGATAATGTAAGACTTAAGAAATAAACAGGCCTAAAAGGGAAAATGCAGATGGTAAAGGACCATGCACACCACTGAGACTGAGCATAGCTACACACAGGGCCAGAAAGATAACGCCAATTCCCAGGGCAAAAATGTATGGTTAAAAAAAGACCATTTTCCTTAACTTTCATCGGAGTGAGAAATTCATCCAACATGCACCAGTATGGTTTCATGGGTTTCCATTCTGAAATGGAAAAGCTCTCACTATTTTCAAATCTGTTAGTAAACAGCTATTAACTCAAGCACCATCCCCAAATTTCCCCACAGTGCAGCAATTTAAAGAGTTAATATCTACCCCAGCAGGAAACCCCAGGATTACTATCCATTCTGATTGTTTAGTATTTGTGCATTATATTAGGCAAATATTTTAAATATGACTTGTGCCTATAATACACACATAATTAGCTGCGCATATTGACCACAGTAAATTATGTAGTAAATTTGTGGCTAATTTAACCATGTTATTGTTTTTAAACTTATCAATTTGCTTCTTCCCCAAATCTCAAGAAACATACTGAGAACCAAAATATCTAGATTTCGTAGCTCTAAAGAGTCACGCAGAAGACATACAGAAACTAGTCACATTTGAGTCTGCCAAGCCATTTGTTACTCAAAAAAATATTACAGGGATTATTTCTATTTGGGTATTGCACTGTGAGGAAGGCTTTACACCCACAATTCTACATCTCTACTTTTAAATCTTTAATTTTTTAAACAGTAGAACATATATCCAAAGTAACTCTTGTGGTTCACACATAATTTTCAAAATTATTGTTGAAACATTCATCTTAGTATTGTTAAATACAGAGAGAGAATCTTGAGGCTTAAATTATAAAATAGTAAAATAACTTCTTGAGTGGTAAAAGTTGCATCATTAGAAACAACATAAATACTGCTGGAGCACTTCTGTCCTTTGTAAAAATACTTCGGAGGTCATAGCTTTTTGTCACAAAATATGGATGGTGCTGAGAAGGCTGGAAATTAACCCAAATTTTGATTTGCCCCATCCAAAGACCTTTGCTTGGAAACATCTCATAGTACAAACAAAAGAAGCCATAGACCACTGAGGAGAAATCATGTGGCATCAAAATAAATGCTGGAGTTGATTTGTCACTTGGAAGAGAAAAATACAATAGACACAGTACTTTTCCTTCCAAATAGTTGATGTTCTGTAGCATGTCATAGAGTAAACGACAGAGTTAACATTTTCCTTCAGCCTGCTTCAGGATGTATCTGAGAGCAACCAATTCACAGATTTGGTCTGTTCCTACTGACATCATGATAGATCAATTCTTAATTTTGTGAGCTCCTTTTGGAAACTATATGGGCTGTTTTCTTATCTTCAAAATGATTAAAAGTTATTTTGTTGAGCATAACTTCAATTGGAAGAAAAATCTTGAAGCTTTATATCCGAGTAAAGTATCTGCAACCTTGGAAACACATTTGGTTTTGCTGTTTGGTGAAAAAAGTTTCACATGTATTTTGACCATTTTATAACTGCCAGACAGATTCTTCCTGCTCCCTGCACAAAGACCACAGTATTGCAGCAAAGAGAGTTTAGTTCACTCAAGGCCAGCCATGTGAAATGGGAGGCAAAGTTAGTACTTCGCCTCCTTGAAGCCTCCTAGGTTAGGCATTTTTCAAATGTAGTTTAGGGGTGGCTAGGCAATGGGTGCTCACTGATGATTGGATAGGGGGTACGATCATAGGGGTGTGTGAAACGATCCTCCAGTGAGCTGAATCACTTTGGGGGGGGGAAACAGAAGAGGCTGGAGCCACTGGTCAGTGGGTCCAGGTGGAGCCATGGGTTGTCAGACACGCAAAAAACTTGAAAAGACATCTCAAAAGGCCAGCCATAGGTTCTAAGATAGTGACATCTACAGGAGTAATTGGAGAAGTTGCATATTTTGTCACCTCTGGAGTAATAGTTGGCAATCATTGATGTGTACACCTTAACAGAATTCAGGCTCCTCTCCTGCTCCTAGCTTGGTAGTCTCCCATTAGCTTTACAAAGTCAGTTGAGTTATGGAGAAGGTCTATTATCATTTATCAGGACAACATGATGAGAAGAGTTCATTCATGGATTGAATTACTTAGAAAATGTTATTGTTATTCAATGCATTTTGATTATTCAGTGAACTAGGGTCACATTATACATGGTGCTAAAAATTCACAAATCCTTTTGAACAACTCTTATTCTAAAAAATAAGATTAGAGAAAGATAAATGTGCCAACTAATTCTGAAGAAAGTCCTTTGTAGGCTAAAGAGCAAAATGAAAATTGGTTAATTTCTGTATAAGCAAAAATCTCTGAACATCCTATTGAAGTTCACTTCAGTTTCAAGGTCCCTAAAATGATACATGGATTTAAAACTTTCAGCTGTCACAGACTACATCAACAATGCAGACCCCCAAACACATAAAAGCAATGACTTAGGTACAAAGGAAATGAAATGACATGAGTTCAACCAAGAGATTCCTTGGAAAACGCATACAGTCATGTGCTGCTTAACAACAGGGATACATTCTGAGAAATTTGTCATTAGGCAATTTACTCATTATGTGAACATCACAGAGTAAAGCTGGATGGTATCGCCTACTATACACCTAGGCTATATGGTATAGCCTATTTCTCCTAAGCTCTATGCCTGTATGGCATGTTACTGTACCGAATACTGTAGATAACTGTAACACTATGATAAGTATGTATCTAAAAACATATCTAAACATAGAAAAGGTACAATAAAAATACAGTGTGAAAGATAAAAAGTGGTACACTTGTATAGGGCAAAACTATGAATGCAGCTTACCGGACTGGAAGTTGCTCTGGGTGAATCCGTGAGTGAGTGGGGAGTGAATGTGAAGGCCTAGGACATTACTGTAGACTTTATAAACACTGTACACTTAGACAACACTAAATTTATGAAAAATATTTCTTTCTTTAATATTATAATAAACTAGCCTTAGCTTACTGTAACTTTTTTACTTTATACTTTTTTGATTTTTTAAATTTTTCATTTTTTTCTACTTAGTTTAAAACATGAACACACTATACAGCTGTACAAAAACATTTTTCTTTGCATCCTTATTCTATGTATTTTTTTTTAACTTTTAAAAATTTTTGTTAAAAATGAAGACAGAAATACACGCATTAGCCTAGCCCTACACAGGGTCAGGATCATCGGTGTCACCGTCTTCCACCTCCATGCCTTGTACCACTCGACGGTCTCCTGGGCAATGACACACGTGCGGCTATCATCTCCTAAGATAATAATGCCTTCTGGAATACCTCCTCAAGGACCTGCCTGAGGCTGTTTTACAGTTAAGTTTCTTTCTAAATAGAATAAATACACTCTAAAATAACAATAAAAATGATAGTATAGCAAATATGTAACCCAATAACAGTCATTTATTATCATTATCAAGTATTATGTATTGTACGTAATCATATGTGCTATACTTTCATACAGACTGGTAAAGCAATAGGTTCGTTTACACCAGCATCACCCCAAATGTGTGAGTAATGCATTGTGATACGACATCACTACGTGTTAGAAATGTTTAAGCTTCCTTACTGCAGTCTATTGCTGAAATGTCGTTATGCGGCATGTGACAATATTCCTTTAGCCTCTGCTCTCTCATAAAGCAAGTTATTGGAGTTCTAATTCCATTTGGCACTACAAACCTAGATGAATGATTATTTTTAGCACTTGATGCCATTAGAGCAAAAACACTGAAATAAAATTAATGTTAAAGATAAATGCATTGTTATACAAAATGACTACTACAACATTTCAACTTGTTATTCAACTGAAATAATAGGAGTGTTCTCATTAAATTTTACTTTAAAAAAATTTCATTTCTTTACTTGCAAAATTTGGGTTCTCTAGAAGGTCAGATGTCAAAAAGGTATCTAATTATTAATTTGACATTTTTAAGATTTCTGAAGAAAACAGCAGTTTCCTGAAATAAACTGAAAAACCACTTTGCCACTCCGTATATTAAATCAAACTTCCCATATAAAATAAGTACAAGAAGTAAAGTAGGCAAAACGATTTACAACAAAGGGAAATGAAACCAAATGGTTAAGTGAAGGAAGGTCGTGACTTGACTTATACTAGTGATCTGATGTGTCCATATAGGTGGGCAAGCACTGAACACAGAAGCCCAAGCCCATAGGCATGCATGTAATATCTGATTTATCTGACTTACGTCACTCTTATTAACGCTATCCCTCCTTAGAGAATAGAATTACAGTGTAGAGAATCATTTTTATGTGTAAGTTTCAATATGAGAGAGATGATTCTTCAATTACTTCCTCTCTAGTCCATGACAACTTTATTGAATGTGGGTGTGCATTTATAGTTGTGCATGAAAAGACTAGCAAGCTCTATGGAACAAAGGCAGACAATATGTATAGCAGATATACTTTTAATGAGTTCTGAAGGTAACTAGCTTTTTGATTCTGACTTTTAAAAACCAAAACCAAGCATACTGTCATCTCTCATGAGGTCATGATATATAATAATGATGGAAATGATTACTAAAAAAATATATATTGAAAAATCGGGCAACTGAAAGTGTCTGTCTTTGCTTTGGAATAATAGACTTTTCTGAAGCAGTGTGTTGTAAGTACTCAACGGCAGAAAGAAGCTTTCTTGAAAGTAAACCTTCTCTTTGAAGCAGGATCTCACTCTGTTACACAGGCTGAAATGCAGTGGTACAGTCCCAGCTCGCTGCAGCCTCGACCTCCACAGGATCAGGTGTTCCTCCCACATCAGCCTCTCAAGTAGCTGGGACTACAGGCACACACCACTATGGCCAGCTGATTTTTCTATTTTTTGTAGAGACAGAGTTTTGCAATGTTGCCAGGCTAGTCTCAAACTCCAGGGCTCAAGTGGTCCACCCACCTCAACCCACAAAAGTGCTGGAATTACAGCATGAGCAGCCATGTCCAGCCAAAAGTAAACTTAATTTTTATATGAGAATGTCATAAAAAGTCAACACTTAAAGCTGCCGTTGATTATTTTAATGCTACTAAGCCCAACTTTATATTAATATGGTAGCTTCATTCTGTGATTTTCATCATAGAACACCAAATGCTTAACATCTGATACCTGAAAATCTCCCAATCTGACAAATTCATGTAACTTCAGATCCATTTTTGTTGTTATAGATCAGTAAGATGACAGTTGGAAAGTTAAAGCATGTGAAATTTTATGTCATGTTTTGGGATTAAAAAATGTGTTAGTTGTGAATGTATCTAATACATTATATCATTTCTGGTACATTTTTAGAGTTTTTACTGTACTTTGATGTTAGTTATGAATTTATCTAATATATTCTATTATTATTTTCTGGTATATTTTTACTGTACTTTGAATTTCAGGTAACACTAGCCATGAACATGGAAACTTACTTTATAAACTAAGCGTACATCTTATATGTGGTATTTTGTACGTCTTTAGTTATGCTATTAGAACTGGAAAGTAGATAAGGATTTTCAGATTAAATTGCTTCTACGCTTTGGACGTTATGTATATTAGATGTCAAAACTAAAATGACAGATGATTTCTAAGTGCAATTGTCAAAACAATATCCAGGGTCTCAAAAAACATAAAGTAAATGAAGCTTCAGATTCAAAGAGGTACAATTTTAAATCCTATGTATTTCTTTTAAAAACACTGTTTTCAAGAAAATGTTAACCATTTTAAATGGTTTATAGGATTCAATCATGGTAAATTTCTATGGAACATGTTGACAAATAGCAATATTTCTAAAAGTAATACACAGATGACATAAAAGTGAAGGAAACAAGTATATGGTAAATGCTAATTGTTCTTCATTACTGCTGTAATAAATGCCATCCTGATCTACAGCTTTAGATGGGTGAGCTACAAAGAAATTTGGACAGACATGTTTCCAGTCCTCTAATGGCAAATCATTAGATTTATACACAAACAAATGCAGAAGAAGTTATATAATAAAATAATTAAAATACTGAATAAATGTACATCAATTATATTTTATTTACCACAAGAAAATGCATTTTTGGAGTAGGCCTTTTTATATAGGGATTTGATCTTTTAAATACTAATTAAACTTGCTAGTCATATATAGCTTGAATGAGATGTAGTTAGGAGAGGATTTCCTGAGGAAGGAGATAGAAAAAATGAGTATGCCTCCCTAGTATTTGGCATAAATTGACCAACTGTGTGGAGGCATGGAATTTAGAAGAGACCAGGTGTCAGCGAGGAGATGAAGGTCCTATATTGAACATATTAAGGGTGAACATCTCTGGGATAAGCAAAGAAAACAGCTGAAAGAGTAATACGGCAGCATTCTTTTCTCTAATGCTGCTTACGGGCAAGTTACATGATTAAATGAAGAAGGTAGGGAAAGAAAGTAAGACATGTATAACACAACAGACAAATGACAGTGCATTGCTAGTTAGACAGCCTAATAACTACCATCTGATTTTCTCTTTAGAATCCATTTATTCTTCAAAGCCCTAGATCAGCAGCAAGGGACCACATTTTCTAACTGAGGAATTACAGAAGAGGAAAATTAGATTTTGTTAAATACTCCAATTGTTGTGAGCAAACCCTTTACAAATAGCTCATGGAATAGATTTAATAAGAAAGTAAGGTTAACATTTGTATCCTTAAAACCAATAGTGTAAACTATTTTCACTACTTTTATATGTTTATAATATTTAATTAACATTCTTAAAGTCATGTGCTGCCCAAACTTCAAATTATCACTTCCTAGTCATCTGGTAATTCACATTTGTTAACTTTTTAACTTGTAAACAGATTTAATTTTTTCTCTAATAGTTTAACCTTACAAGAGTCACTTAAACAGCAACTTGTAAATTCATTCAGAGTTAATAACACCATTATCAATCTGGCACTTAGATGACAGATGTTACAAACAGCAGCATTCTCCAATCAGCCTGGAAGTATGGCTTCCAGGCTCTTCTAAGAATAAATATGAATGCTTAGTTAAATACTTCCATGAAGAACTTGTTTAGGAGAAAATACATCCTATTTAGGCAGAATTTAGAAAATAATCAGTTAATTATATTAAAATAAAATAAATCTGTGAGAATAATTTATGCACTGGAACACTTCCTTCAAGTGAATTCTTAAGCAGGAAGCCCAGGATGTAACACAGATGAATGAGCCCTGTTTGAGTCCAGGAGATGTTCAGTACTGGGCTCAGAATGTTGAGTGCTCACTGAGCACATTACGTAAAGTGATATGAAGTGATCAAGTGATGCAAAATTTTAAAAAGAATTCAACTGTAATTTTTATGGTCTATATACTCTTGCCTTCTTTTGCCTTTTTGTAGGAGCTTAAAAAAATTTTAAGCACCAACTTGGGGCTCTACCAAAAATAATTTCAAAGAGTTGCTTGTTATATAATCTGACATAAAATCGGATGGAAGATACAAAGTGATATGAGATGAATCTATAAAGTCACATCTGACTTGCAAGTAAGCTTTCACATATTTGTCTTAGGAGTAATAAAAGTTGGGTGTTTTATAGATTTAAATATCAATATTTAATTTTTTGAATAAATTTTATTGTGTATATTTGAGGTTTACAACATTATTTTATAGGATATATATAGATAGTAAAATGTTTACTATAGTGAAGTAGATTAATATATCTCTCATCTGACAGTTATTTTTTCATTATTGTGACAAGAGCAGCTAAAATCTACTTATTTAAGAACACTCCCTAATATAATTTTATTAACTTTATCCCTAATGCTGTTCATTAGCTCTCTGGACTTTCATCCTGTATATCTGCTATTTTGTATCTTTCAACCTACATTTCCCCATTCCCTCTCACCACCCCAACCCCCTCCCCATGTCCATGGTAATCATTTTCTTTCATGCTCTATCTCTGTGTATTTGAGCTCCTTTAAAAAAAATAAAACTACATATATATTTCACATGAGTTAGTAAATGCAGTATTTTCTCTTTTTTTTAATTTTTATTTTGTTTTGTTTTGAGAAGGAGTCTCGTTCTGTCCCCCAGGCTGGAGTGCAATGGAGCGATCTTGGCTCACTGCAACCTCCGCCCGCTGAGTTCAAGTGATTCTCCTGTCTCAGCCTCCCAAGTAGTTGGGATTACAGGCATGTGCCACCATACTTGGCTAATTTTTGTATTTTTAATAGAGACACGGTTTCACCATCTTGGCCAGGCTGGTTTCAAACTCTTGACCTCAGATGATCCACCCACCTCAGCCTCCCAAAGTGCTGGATTACAGGCATAGGCCACTATGCCCAGCCAAATGCAGTATTTTCTTTCTGTGTCTGGCTTAGCATGTCCTTCAGGTCCATCTATGTTGTGGCAAATGGCAGGATCTTTTTCTTTTTTAAAGCTTTTAAAGATAATAATTCATTTCTCACATTTTCTTTATCCATTCATCCTTCGATGAACATTTAGGTTGTTTCCATATCTTGGCTATTGTGAATAATACTGTAATGAACGTGGAAGTGCAGATACCTTTACAATGTGGTAATTTCATTTCCTTTGAGTATATAAACAGAAGAGAGATTGTTGGGTTATATGGTACTTCTATTTTTAATGTACTTAGGAATCTCTGTATCGTTTTCCATAATGGCTGTCCAATCAACATCCCATTAACAGTGTACTAGGGTTCCCTTTTTTCTACACCCTCACCAATATTTGTTATCTCTTACATTTTTCATAACAGCCATCCTTACAGATGTGAGGTGATATCTTAGTGATTTTAATTTGCATTTTACTGATGATTAGTAATGTTGAGCATCTTTTAATGTACCTGTTGGCAGTTTTATATTTTCTTTTTTTTTTTTTTGAGATGGAGTTTCACTCATGTTACCCAGGCTGGAGTGCAATGGCACGATCTCGGCTCACCGCAACCTCCGCCTCCTGGGTTCAGGCAATTCTCCTGCCTCAGCCTCCTGAGTAGCTGGGACTACAGGCATGCGCCACCATGCCCAGCTGATTTTTTGTATTTTTAGTAAGAGACGGGGTTTCACCATGTTGACCAGGATGGTCTCGATCTCTTGACCTTGTGATCCACCCGCCTCGGCCTCCCAAAGTGCTGGGATTACAGGCTTTTTGTTCATGTTCTTTACTCACTTTTTAATTGGCTTCTTTGTGTTTCCCGTTGTTGAGTTGTAAACGTTCTTTATAAAATTTGGATATTGGCCCTTATCATGTAAGTGGTTTGCAATTATTTTCCCAGTTTTTAGGTTGCCTTTTCATGTGGTTGATTGTTTCCTTTGCTGTGAAGAAGCTTTTTGATTTAGATTGGGTTTAGTTTGAAGCTTTTTAGTCCCATTTTATTTGTTTTTGTTTTTTGTAGCCTGAGTTTTTGTGTGATATCCAAAAAATTCCAAAGACAATATCAAAGAAGTTTCACCTATACTCTCTTCTAGTATTTTTATGAATTCAGGTGTTATGTTTAGGTCTGTTATCCATTTTAAGTTGATTTTTACGTATAGTATAAAATAGGGTCCAATTTCATTCTTTTGCATTTGGAAATCCAGTTTCCCAGCAACATTTGTTGAAGAGACTATCAGTTCTCCACTGTGTCCTCTTGGTGTCCTTGTCAAAAATTAGTTGACCATATGTTTCAATTTATTTCTTGGTTCTCTATTTTGTTACATTGATCTATGTTTCTGTTTTTATGCTAGTACCATACTGTTTTGATGGCTATAGTTTTGAAATATAACTTTAAATCAGAAAGTATGATGTCTCCAACATTGTTTTTCTTCATATTGCCTTGACTATTCAGTTTTTTTGTGTGGTTCCATACACATTTTAGGATTTATTTTTCTCTTTATGTAATGGCATTATAATTTTTTTAAGTTCCAAGGTACATGTGCAGGATGTGCAGGTTTGTTACATAGGCAAACGTACGCCCTGTGGTCTGCTGCACCTATCAATCCATCACCCAGGTATTAAGCCTAGCATGCATTAGCTCTTTTCCCTAACACTCTCCCTTCTGCCCACTCTCTCCCAGCAGGCCCCAGTGTGTATTGTTTCCCTCACCATGTCCATGTGTTCTATTGTTCAGCTCCCACTTACAAGTGAGAACATGTGGTGTTTGGTTTTCTGTTCCTGCATTAGTTTGCTGAGGATAATGGCTTCCAGCTTCATCTATGTCCCTGCAAAGGACATGATCTCATTCCTTTCTATGGCTGCATAGTATTCCATGGTGTATATGCACCACATTTTCTTTATCCAGTCTATAATTGATGGGCATTTGGGTTGATTCCATGTCTTTGCTATTGTGAATAGTGCTGCAATGAACAGACACATGCATGTATCTTTATAATAGAATGATTTATATTCCTTTGGGCATATGCCCAACAATGATATTGCTGAGTCAAATGATGTTTCCTGTTCTAAGTCTTGGATGAATCACCACACTGTCTTCCATAATGGTTGAACTAATTTACATTCCCACAAACAGAGTAAAAGCATTCCTATTTCTCTGCAGGCATTATAATTTCAATAAAAATTGTGTTAAATGTGTATATTGCTTTGGGTAATGTGGACATTTTAACAATATTAATTCTCCATGCATAAACATAGGATACCTTTCCAGTTATTTGTTTCTTCTTTAATTTTTTCTATTAACATTTTATAGTTTTAGTGAAAATATTTAATTTTTATATTAAACCATAAACTCTATAGTATAGAAAATGCATTTATATTAATAAAGGGCAAATTAATCTTTTAACAATCAGTTTTTCCAAATGGTTCTTATTCTAATACACCATGAAAATGGAGCTAATAATGTATAAATATTAAGTAAGATATACAGAGCTTTAGAGATTTAGAATATCACTATAAATAAAATATCTAATAGAATAGAAAAAGAAATAAAAAATATAATTAAATATAATAAAAGCTAAAATATATGCTGTTTACCATGTTGAGTATTTCCCTAAGTGATTTATATAGTTCTGCAATTCCATCTTCAGAACAACATGGTAAGAATAGTAAAATATTTTCCCCTTTACAGAAATGAGAAAACTGAGGTACAGGGAATTTAAATAACTTGCTTAAAATTATGCAGCTATCTGGAATTTGAACCATGAAATCTCACTTCAGAATGCATTCTCATAATTATTATGTTTTGATACCTTGTGTTTCATATGTAGTGATTTTAATGACTGTTTTGAAATTGACTATTGGGTTGATAAGCTAAATCTTTCTCTAATTGGTCAAATATCATATTTAGAAGTTATTTATAAATAATGTTATATGTCCATAAAAATGCCAACTCTCACTATGACTATTTAAAATCATTCTGGATATGTCAGTTAATGGAATTAACCAAAACACTAAAATAGAATATAAATGTCAGAAATAAAGAAACAACATTCTCATGAGTTTCAGATAATTACATACCTGGAAACCCCAAGAAAATCAACAGATAAGTAATTAGACCTGTTAAAAATGTTCAAGAGCCTTTACAGTATTTGTTCTAGACTAAATTGTGTCCTACCCAAATTCATGTAATAAAGCTGTAACCTCCAATGTGACTATATTTGGTCCTATAAAGAGATAATAATGGTTAAGTGAGGCCATAATGGTGGGACTTTAAGTTGATAGGGCTGTTATCTTAATAAGAAGAGGAAGCAACACCAGAGATGTTTCTGTCTCCATTTGTACATAGAAAAGAGGCCATGTGAGGACACAGGTCAGAAGGCTTCATCTACAAGTCAGGGAAGAGAGGCCTCACTAGAAACCAACCCTGAGCTTGGAGTTATAGCCTGCATAATTGTGGTACAATAGATGTCATGTTTAAGCCACCCATGTGTAGTATATCGTTATGCAGCATAATAGCAGACTCATATAGTAACAAGAGCATATATAAATAATGAAAGATACTATATAGCAAGAGCCACCTAGAAAATAAATAAGAAAAGAACTTTCCCACAATAACAATAAAATATAAATTACTTAGGAATAAACCTAACAACAAATGTGTAGAATCTATGTGAAGAAGACTACAATTTTTATTGAGAAACATAGTATATTCTTGGAAAACAAAGCTCAATTCATTAAAATCAAGGAAATGTTACTTCAATCATTAATTTCATACTGATGTAACTGGTAAAACTTTTGGGTAAATAATAAATGTTAGAAAGAATGTAGACTGTATCCATGTTGCAGGCTAAATATGTACTTTGGAAAATGAATATGAAACAAATTTAAAGATATAAATATCCTACAATCCAATAATACTTTTCTTTCATATTGAACCAGAAGATATGTAACATAACAGATACATATGTTATATAATTACATATAACTAACATAACATTCATATTAGCATGATTTATTACAATAAAAGGCGGATTACCAAACCAGATTAATCTTTAGTAAAATCGACAAATTCTGGCAAATTCATGTGTAGAATATTTTGAGTGAAAAAGAATGAAATGCAGCTACACACAATGAGTGTGCTGCATAAAAAGTTTAAAAAAAACAAAAAAATGACATGGTTAAGATTTACACATTCATATAAATACATTTACATGTATATTACTTGTTTTGTATGTTTTAGAAACTTTAATATATTTGTATTCATATAAATTTGTATATATTTGTATTTGTATTCATACATTTGTATTTGTATCAATACAAATACAAATACATTAAAAGTTACTGAAATATACAAGCCAAACTATTATTTAGGAATAAAAACATATGCAATAAAAGTATAGAGAAAAGCAAATAAATCATTTAAAAAATTGAGGATAGTGGCTGTCTCTAATTAAGAACAGAAAAGATAGAATCAATAAGAATGCCAAAAGACTTCAGAAGAATAAAACTGTTCTTTTTCTAAACTGATGGAGAATTTATTGTATAATTATTTTTTATAAGTAATATTCTGATATTCTATACCTACTTGACACATAATGAAGACAATTTTAAATACATATATATAAAATACACAAAACTGTGAACATAATATATAAAAGAACAGAGCTAATCAATATAAAATAATGGAAATTCAACAAAAATCCAGAAGTAAATAAAATAGTAACTAAGTGAAATCAATAATAAAATTAATAGACTTGCTAATCCTGGGGAAATAGCAGAATAAATGGTACCAAGAAAACTCAGTAGCCTTGACTACAAATGGATAAAATTCTCCAGTTAAAAGACCACAGAGTGGCTGAATGGATTTTAAAGAAGAGGCCCAACTACATGCTGCCTATAAAAGACTTACTTGACCTGTAAGGAAACAAACTAAAAGTGAAGGCATGGAAAAAGTTAATTCATGAAAATAGAAATCCAAAGAAAATAGGAGTATATTTATACTTGTATCAGATAAAATAGTAAAATAGTAAAAAGAGACAAGTTAATTACGGAATGATGAGGGGCTAATTCAGCAAAAGGAAATAACAATTAAAAATATGTATGTACCCAACAACAGAGCACTGAAGTAAATATATAAAGCAAATATTAAAAGATCTAAAGGGAGAGATACACTGCAATACAATAATAGCAGGCAACTTCAACACCCCATTTGCAGCAATGAACACATCGTCTAGGCAGAAAAATCAACTAAGAAATATTGGATTTAAACTGCACTCTAGACCAAATGCATACATGACCTTGAGAAGAAGTGAGGAGATTCCTTGGAAGAAAGAATTGACAAGGAAGTACAAATCCAGTGAGGGTAGTAGTCAGCATTTGCCTCATGGTATATTCTTTTCCACAGAGTCCTGAGTCTTGGTGTAACCTGCCATATGCTCAAAAAATAGACACTTACAACTAGAGCAGAGTGAAAAATTAAACTGGAGAACCCTATATAAAACTGAAACTCCTAAAAAATAACATTCTCAGTCGGTGAACTAGAAAAAGACTTTAATAGGGAGAATTTAAGCATATCTGCCTATCCCATTCTTAGTTCTGGACTGAGTAAAGAGCAAGAAAAAAGTCTTTCCTGAGAGTTCCTAACCATTAACTTGTACTCAAGTAGGTTTGGACCCTGATTAATATAACCAGGTGAAAATATCAGATCAAAACTTAGTTTTCTATGTTCCTAGGTGGGGAATGCCACAAAGCACTTAGCAAAACCAAACAAAAAACTTCTCTGAAAAAATGCACTTTAAATCAGGTTTCAAAAAATTCCCACATATAAAGTTCCAATGAACAAAAACTCACAATCAAACATTTTAAGACAAAAAATAATAAAATCAAACAAAAATTTAAAAATAACAAAAAGAAGGGAATAGGTTAAAATCAGTTATGCATGAGAGTTGATGGAAAAACTTCAAAATTAGATAAATAAATATTTGGGATTATTGCTAGTGAATATAAAGTGTCATATATTTAAAGAAAAAGGGAATTAAAAGTATGAAAACTAAAGACTATCAACTGATCAGGCTGACTTGAAAAAGAATGAGGTAGAACTTTCATATATTTATAAAAAATAGAAAACAGAAACCTCATATGTTAAAAAACAGTATAAACAACTGAATTTTTAAAAAGGGAAATAGTTCTAATAAAAGCATACAAAAATCAGCAAAAAGAGACAAATAAATGAGAAAATATTAAATATTTATTTTTTATCTATATATAGATATGTATCATATCAATATATATCATATCTATATCTATATATATATAGATAGATATAGATATGATATGGCTAATTCCAGGAAACATTAAGGGAAGAGCATTATTTGAATATATAGTGGCTAAGATTCTTCCAATTTGGTGAAAGACACCACAGATTAAGAAATCCAAGGAATCCTAGGCAGGATAAATAAAAAGGAAATCTACACCTAGATGAAGTGTTCACATATGTAAATAGAAAAATAATAAGAAAAAGATGAACTCATGAACAGAAATATGAGCAAAAGATATAAATCATGTAATTTACAAAAAAGCAAGTGGTCAATAAATGTCTAAAAAGATTTTTAGCATAAATTGTTATCAAAACAATACAAGTTTTTAAAGAAATAATTTTTACCAATTATAAAATTAATGATAAAAAATATTCAGTTTTGATGAGGATGTAGGGAAATAAATATTCACACAAGTGGTTGAAAATGTAAATTAGTTTAATCTTTCTGTAAGACATTTGGGAAGACGGATCAAAAGTCTTAAGCACGTGCATAATCATTAACCCAGGGTTTCTCACAGGTGCATGTTTGACATTTTAGATTTTGCTGCAGGGGGCTACCCTGTGCCTTGCAGAAAGTTTAGCAATCCCTGATCTCTCTACCCTTTAGATTCCTGTAGCCTCCTTCATTAAGTTGTGACAATAAAAAATACATTGCCAAAATCAACCCTCGTAGAGAGAGCCACTCCTAGAAATGTTATTCCCATTTCTAGGAACTCATTTCTAAGGACATATATTTTAGGGCAAAGTTTGCATTGCATGAGTGCTCCTCTTAGCATTACTTCTGAATCTGAAATTTTGGAAAATTATCTTAAAAGACAAATGAATATAAAATCAGAGGATACCAGTTAAATAATGATATCACATAACATAGCATAATTAATGCTAAACATCTTCCATCTTGAAAAAAAAAGACACTTTACCATGTGTCTCTCTACAGTTATTGCTCTCTCTTCTCCCATTCACAGCCAAACTTATTCAAATTTTTGTCTACACTTGGTATGTCCTTTAAAATTTACCTAATCAACCAATTCCAGTCTGGACCAGTCTCCCTTACTGTCATTGAATTAACTCCTGCTAAATAACCAGTGACCTTCATTTTGCTAAATCTATGGGGCTTTTTCACCATTCCTTTTATTTGACTTCACAGCATCATTTGACATGGCTCATCACTCCTTTATTCTTATTGCATTATCTTTCCTTGATTTCTCTGACAAGCATATTCTTTTAGCTTTCCTCACATTTATCTACCTCCATTACAGGCTTATTCCACTTCAAATGGCCATTAGACACTGGCATCCCTCACAACTTCTCCCAGCCCTCTTCTCTTCTTATTCTGTGTTCTCACGCTAGGAAATTTCATCCAGGCTATGATTTGGACATAATATCTTTATCTCCACAAAATTTCATGGTGAAATTTGATCCCCAGTGTGGCGGTGTTGAGAGGTGGGGCCTAGTGGGAGCTCTTTGGGTCATGGAGACAGATCCCTCATGAATAGCTTGGTGCCATTTCATTCTTGCAGTAGTATTCTTGCTCTCATGAGACGGGATTGGTTCTGGGGATTGGATTAGTTAGGATGCCCCTCAGTTTTGGTCTCCTTTCACATTCTTGGTTTGCCCTTAACCTTCTCTGCCATGTTTTAATGCAGCACAAAAATCCCTCACCAGAAGCTGAGCAGATGCCAGCACTATGCTTCTTGTGCAGCCTACAGAACCATGAGCTAAATAAGCCTCTTTTCTTTAAAAGCTACCTGGCTTCAGGTATTCCTGTATAGCAACAACAACAAAATAGACTAAGACAATATACTTTCATGGTTTCAGTTATTATTTATGTACCAAATATACTCAATTTTGTGATTCTAGTCAAGTTTGTTGTTCAAGCAATGTACTTCTATATTCAGTTATAGTCTAGTCTATATTTTATTGACATATCTAATTGGATGAGTTAAGGTCATTTCAAACTCAAATATGTCCAAGATTGAACTTAAGGATTCTTCACTGCAACTGACTCCCAATTCTAGTCCTTTCCTTCTTTTCTCAGTCTCAATGAGTAATACCATTCTAAATCTAGCAGCCTTTTGCAGAAACTCCAAAGTAATCAGAAAACCTCCTTTTTTCTTACTCTGTCATACTCAATCCATTTTCAAGTTGTAACATTATCTGTATTCTTAATACTTCTAAAGTTAATTCATATCTCGCCAAATCCACAGCCATTCTTCTAGAACAAATTAATATTAAATATAATTTGGACTACTGCTCACAAACTTGTCTTTTCTCCATTCATTCTCACCTCTCTAAAATTCAGTATCCACACTGTATCCAGAGAAAACTTCTTAAAAAGCATACACCTCACTTTTTCAATCCTTGCTTAAAACCATTTAACTCTCCCAGACAAGACTGAATTCTTTAGGATGGCATAGAGGGTAACTACATGTTCTCTATCTGGCCAGACCTCCAGTATTATTATCTAACATATTTGTCCTTATTCCCTCAACTTTAGCCCTAATAACCTCTTGAAACTAGAAAGTTCACGTTCCTCGTGAATTGAAAGTCCATGTTGCCTGCAATCATAGGTGTTTAGCACATACTGACCCTTCTGTGCAGAAGCTACCTCCTGAGTCCACTCACTCACCAAAGACACACACACACACACACATGCACAGTATTCCAATTTGTGATCACCATTTCTTCTCATCTGAGATGAAGCACCATTTTCTCTGGCCATTCCTCCAGATTTCCTAGGTAAGTTAGGGTTCTTGACTACCCAGTCTCATAGATCTATGACCTTTTTCTTTGGGGTATTAGAACAGTGATTAATTTATATTCTAAATTGTCTAGCATACTTCATGCCCCATACAAGGTGTTCATCATTTGCTGAATGAATAAAGGTAACTGTCACAAAATGTGACCTTCAAGGAGATTTAGTTGGCCTTAAGAAAATGGAAACTGCCTAAATCCAAATCTCTCCATACATCATAACATTATCAAGGAACACAAGTAAAATTATACATGACACATACCTTCAGCCTTACTAGGAAACAAAGAATACAAATATCAAGTTACTTATAATTAAAGAAAGAAGCCTCAAATCCTAAGAGTCAATACAGTAACCTTCCTCATTGTTGCAAACCTTTGGGTGTAAAAAGCTAGAGGAGAGAAAGCTTACTGAAGCCTATAGAAAGAGGTGAGGGGCACAGAGAACACTGACAAAATAAACTCCAGAAAGATAAAGTTCAAAACTAAGTGTTAAAAGGCTAAACACAGGCCTGTGATTTGATAGTTCATGACATCAACTATAGAGAAGAGCATTGAATCTGAAGAGATTGCTTCTAGGGAAGCAGGAGACAGAGATAGAAAGATGTCCCCTTGAGTCAGAAATGAAAGAAGAAAGTAAAAGTGGAAAAATAAGGATCCTGCAGAAATAAAACCACAAGACATCAGCTTCTTCCCTACAACATCATTTTATTAAAGAAACTGAATTTTCCACACTGACAGAAAAGTCTGTCCATAAAATAAAGAAACAGAACTTCATTAAAAAGCCACTGTGAGAAAGAAATCAAAGTGAGAATTCAAACGTTTCAGCAAGGGAAAATTCTGGAAAACAATAAGAAAACATTCCAAATTGAATTAAATATTCTCAAACAAGAATTAAGAAATATTTTTATATAAAAACTCACAAACTAAGAACAGAAATGTACCAAAAACCAGAAAGATATGTAGGGAACTTATTTAAGCCCAGAAAAAACAAAAGCATATCAGATATGAAGAGTAAATTATACATGGCCCAAAGGAAATATATTTGAATACAAATTTAAAGGAAAGAAAAAAATAAAGGAAAAGAAAATAAGTAATATGGGTGAGGAAATGGGTTACAGTGCAAGACAGGCAAAGAAGAGCCAACATTAAATATAATTAGAGTCCCTAAGTTGATAAACAAAAGCATAAAAAAGAATATTTAGAACCACAATCTAATAAATATTTACATTGCATTACAACTGTCTACAATATTCAGCACAATAACATGTTGTACAAGTTTGTGGCTTAGGAGCAATAGGCTATTCCATATAGCACAGTTCTGTAGCAGGCTATACCATCTAGGTTTGGGTAAGCACACTTTATGATGTTCACACAACTAAATTATCTAATGACACATTTCCCAGAATGTATCCCCATTAAAGTGATGATTGACTGTATTAATCTTTAAAGACAAAGAAAATATTCAGAGCACTCAGGCAAATTGTGATTTCCAAGAATGATAACTGAATACAACAGGCTATGAAAGAATATATCAAGTGGAATCTTACTTTCTGTATGTGTCTATATGGTTGGTTATATGCACAAAAGTGAGATTGAAATAGTACTGTAAGAATAATAAAATGCTGGCAATGAATAATAGGTGGTTTTATTTTTCTCTATTTGCTTCTCTCTTTTCTAAATTTTCTAAAATTAAAGTGAATTCTTGCAATTTAATCATATAAAATATAATTTTCAGAAAAGCATGATAAATTCAATTTAATTGTTTCAGATTTCCTTTTCTGAATGAGAATAAAGAGTGGGGACTGTACCAGGAATGCTAAAATTAAGAGGACAATCAGCACGCAGAGATACATTGGAAGCTGAAGTTCAGTAATACAAAATACTTCATAAAGTTACAAGGAAATTATTGGGCATGCCTGTAGGCTAGGCATGTGTGATCCTAGTCATTAACCTATAGACAAATAGAAAGATGAGGTCAACAGCAGAGCAGAAAATTGTACCTAGAAGAAAAATATTAGACTCATGTAATGTAGCCCATTTAAAGGTAGCTTTTGAAACCATGTGAGGTTCATTATGCTCCAATTTCAGGACAACATGGTAAGGGTAAAATTGATTTGGTATGTTTCCACTCAGTTGAGGATCTTACTGTGGATAGACACACACACCGTCATCACCATCTGTATTAGTCCATTTTTACACTGCTATAAAGAACTGCCCAAGGCTGGGTGAATTATATAGGAAAGAGGTTTAATTGACTCACAGTTCCACAGGGCTGGGGAGGCCTCAGGAAACTTATAACCATGGCAGAAGAGCAGCAAACATGTCCTTCTCCACATGATGACAGGAAGGAGAAGGAAAGCCCAGTGAAGGGGGAAGCCGCTTTGAAAACCATCAGATCTTATGAGAACTTGCTTGATATTATGAGAATAGCATGGAGGAAACTTACCCTATAGTTCAATTACCTCCACTGGGTCCCTTTTGGGGATTATGGCAACTACAATTCAAGATGAGATTTGTCTGGGGACACAACCAAACCATATCACCATCTAGAAGATTTGTTCACAAGAAACTGAGAGAAATGAGAGGATGCACTTATTAAATATCCTCCAGTTTGATATCCTCTAACTGTCTTAAAACAGATTTCACTAAAACATAACTTCTATAATATTTACTAAAACATACTCACTTTTTTCTTCTCATTTTTTTAAGCCCAGTTCCCTGTAAGACTAATTCATGTGCTGAACCCAAAGGAAGTAGAAGCAGATAAGAATAGCTGTGTTATGAGAAAACTAGACACATATAAGAGATTGGATTGACAGTATGTATAAAAACTAGATCAATTTTAGCATCATGCTGAGAGAATAACACTTTACAAAACTAGAGAGGATTTATACTAGGAATACAAGGATGGTTCAATATTATGGCATATATTGATGTAGTACATTGTTTTAAAAGATTAAGGAAGAAAAACACATTGATCTTTTTTAGATTCTAAGATATTATTTAATAGAATTCAATAATTACCTCACTCAAAAAGGTAATAACCTCTTAATATTTCGATATCATATTTTAACTAGTTATATGGATATATGACACTATCAAGTAGTTAATTGTGTGTGTATTATGTATCCAATAGCCAATTTTATACTCCAAAGTAAATGATGACCATTTTTATCTATATTTCATTATGCTATGTGTTAATTAATATGACCAAAAAGTTTTTAAATGAAGTAAAAAGATTATAAAGTAAAAGATAGAAGATTAAATATATAAATATGTGCAGATGATGTAACTGTCTATCTAGTAAGCCTCGCTGCTAGAATTAGCAGAAAAATTCATAAAGCAATCGTTTTTTAAAAAAAATAGTAAATAATAAGTTAAAAGAAAATCCTAATCAGAATAGAAATATAAATAATTAGAAACATGCTTAGCCAATAAGTAGAAACTGGAAAAGTTATAAAACTCTCAAGGCCAATTTAAAAATTTTTAATAAATTGAGAGACAAAGCATGTTCTTGAATGTTAAGACTCAAAATATTAAAAGTCAATTTCCCCTAAATTAATCTATACATTTATTCAGTAGCAAACAAAATTCTAGTTGACCTAAGACTAAACATGTGAATACATCTTTTGTAAAAACCACTGAGCATAACCAATGTTAATGACAGAATGTTAATGACAATGTTAATGACATATATATATATATATATATATATGTACATGGAATAAGTTATTTTTTTCTTTAAGCAGTTTGATAATGCATAATGAAACTATTAATAATACATGATCACTCGACATCAGTCAGGGTTATCCAGGGAAAGAGAACCAATGAGACAGATGGGGGATAGGTGAATTTACGTTAAAGAATTGGCTTATGCAATTTTGGAAACTGAAAGGTTTAAAATCTGTAAGGCAGTTCACTTCAGTAAACTGAAAACACAAACAGGAATTGATGTTGCAGCCTTGAGGAAGAATATCTTCCCCGGGAACCCTCTGTTTTTGTTCTTAAAACCTCTAACTAATTGAATGAGACACACCCACCTTATGAAGGGTAATCTGCTTTACATAAAGTCAACTGATTATAGATTTTAAGAACATCTGCAAAACACCTTCACAATATCACCTAGACCAGTGTTTGATTAAATAATGGTATTACAGTCTAGTCAAACTGACATAAAATTAACCATCACATACATTGACTCAGAAATTTTACTTTTAGGAAATCACTAGGGCAAAGATATATGTATATGTATAAAAATGTTCATCACAGTGGCAGTACCCAAAACACGTTGCTGTTAAATGGTTTGATAGGGGCCTACCTAGAAGTACACATAGATACCCATTTGGATTCTTCATGCCAAACCTCCCGATATAGCCAGAAGGACACTTGACTAAGTACTATTAGCTAACTTCTGTGTTCATATTATGTTTCAAGTACTTCTATGATTGTTAAGACCAAAGCCTGCCTCTTTCTAAGGCATAATGTATATTTCTTACTTATATTTCCAGTCATTTGGGGTCCCTGTATTCTAAGTAAACCTCCTGTTGTCTGAGTCAAATCAAGACCACAAAGTCACAGAAAGATATTAAAGCAACAATCTTATACTTGGGGATGAAAGCAATAGGTATGGAGGCCACAATTCACGCTGATACCTTGGCCCAGTTTTCTACAAAAACAAGAAAAAAGTAAATTGAGGCCTTTAAATTTAAAAACATAAGGCTAGGAGTTTAATTGTAGAGAAATGCAGAGATACCATATTCCATGATCTTTGTCAGATGATGAATTTAACTCTCATTCTAGATGATCAACAATGCAGAGAAGACTAGCAGATGTTGAATTTTTAAAGATTTACAAACTTCTTATTTTATTTTTTCAAGAGATGAGGTGGCCAGGTGTGGTGGCTCACGCCTGTAATCCTAGCACTTTGGGAGGCCGAAGCAGGTGGATCATGAGGTCAGGAGCTTGAGACCAGCCTGGCCAACATAGTGAAACCCTGCCTCTACTAATAATATATATATATAAAGTTAGCTGGGTGTGGTGGTGGGCACATAATCCCAGCTGCTTGGGAGGCTGAGGCAGGAGAACCGCTGAACCTGAGAGGCAGAAGTTGCAGTGAGGTGAGAGAGTGCCATTGCACTCCAGCCTAGGTGACAGTGCAAGACTCTATCTCCAAAAAAAAAAGAGATGAGGTATTTCTCTATCACCCAAGATAAAGTATAATGGTGTCATCATAGTTCACTGCAGCCTCGAACTCATGGGCACACACAATCCTCCCACCTCAAATAGCTGGAACTACGGACATGTGCCACCATGCCCAGATAATTTTTAAATTTTTTGTGGAGACAGGGTCTCACTATGTTGCCCAGGCTGGTCTCAAACTCCTACGGCTCAAGGGATTCTCCTGTCTCAGCCTCCCAAAATGCTGGGATTACAGGAGTAAGCCATTGCACCTGGTCTGAGACTTACAAACTTCAGGAGAAACTTCATAAAGTTCAAGAATCACATTGGGATTAAAAACTTTCAGAAGGAAATTTTTATAGGCAAGCTATTAAACCTCCCACTGTCAGACAAAGATTTTGTCCTCCACCACAGTGTACAGCTGCACATCTAGGGCAAGCATCTTACCTGGGATAATGTAAATCTTACAGACCTCAGAAGGAAATGTTAACCATAGTCTCTTCAGAGCTGTACAGTTATTAATAATCTAATGAAGAGATCTCTCAGTTTCAAGCCTTATTACAGTTACAAAATATAAAGATTTTTAAAAATGGCTTACCACGCTTCTTTGTAAAAATTTGTTCCATTATGTTTGTTCCTCACTCAAATGAAATATTTTAGAATCGAATGCAAATTGTGCCCTTAGGTTAATGATTATAACTAATATGCTCAGATCTAATCTTTTGAAAATCTTGGACACATCATTGCACATATTATTTTCATTCACAAGTTAAAATTCAAATCAGAAACTCTGTTGTAATCATTTTAAAAAGCATAATTGGAAATTACTAAATAATGTATCAAGTTGATCAGAAACAAACCAGATTAAAAAGCAAAGGTGGCATAAATGTATATATCTTAATATAATATATTTAAAGTATTCTATAGGTGAAATATTATTTTTGTAAGTAATACAACATTTGGCTCTGCCAAATTTTCTGAAATGCATAATAGACCACAGCACACATATACATATATAAATATATGCATATACAAATGCATCTATAGATTTATAATAAAAATTTGTACAAATTTATACTTTTCCTGAAGCCTACTGTCCTTAGAAAGACTAAACAAGGGTAATCAGAGGAAGAAAACTGAAGAAATTCAGTCTCTGATACACTGTCAAAGAGGGAGAGAGAGAAAAAGCACTTAAACTGAATATTTGATTATTGAAGGCCATCCTCATAAGCAAAATATTTTCCCTCAATTACACCTAATTATTTAATTGTTTACATTTACTAATGACATGAAACAACAGAAAACAAACAACTGTAAGGGGCTGTTTTTCAGCGAGTGCATAATCATCAATCAGCATGTGCGGAAAGATTCTTAAAATTATATGAAGCTGGTCTGTTTAAATAGAAAGGCATATTTTATCCCAATCAATGCATGAAAGTAAAATTATCCATAACTGAGGCATGTTTCTCTGCTGTACAGTTCAGCTGTAATGATCCCCACACACTGCTCTCGCACATCAATTATGATAATCATAATCACGGTCGTTAAGCTGAATGTTCATTATTATCAGGATGCTGGTGACAGCAGATTCAATCACTGGGTGCAATGGGCAAGCAGTCACAGTCCCACCCAAGTTTCTGCAGACAACGATGTGCCACATTAAATCTATGATGTGTTCTACATCCCACTCCATTCCAAAAGCCGTAGACAGTAAAGGTCAACTTTATGTTCTGTGCAATATGCTTAGGTTCTCTAAATTAATTCTTTAGAGTACTGGATATTTTTATGCTTTGTAGCTTATAAAATCCTGTTTAGGACCAAAACGCATATGAAAATAACAAAAAAGGACTTCTCTACTGCTGTAATTCACCTGTAATAAGACGTATGAGGAAAAGCTCTATCAACATGAACCATCTTGAAAGAGTCTCTTCCGGAATTTTGCAAACAAGGGAAAACATGAAATGGTTCCATTAAAATCAGTTGTCTAAAATGCCTATGAAAACTCATTCCAATTCAGATAAAGGCTTTAGAATATCATTTCTGCTTCAGTAAATATGAACATATGTGAATGTTTTGACAACTAAAAGGATGTTTTTAGTACGCTGAATATTTTATTGTCCAACTCTTTTAGATCTACCCAAATAAATTAAATTAATAGTAACTGACTGGTAGATTCTCCTTATTTAATTTCACATCTAGCTTAAATATTGAGATCAGCACAATGAAGAATTTATAAATACAAAGATTTACCTAATCTTAAAAAGTTTGACCATTTAAGACACAGATCTAGAATCTAACAACTTAACTTGGGCAGTTTACAAACAGATTTTTAAAAAATGAGTAAATTATATGTTATCCACATTATCTTATTGATTTCCACACTTTCAAAAGTTATATATATGTTACTTTTCATTACTGATTTTCATACTTTTGAGAAAAACAGTATTATTTGCTCTAAATTTGCTGACTTTGATTTCTTTGTGTAGTGCTCTTCAGTTCAATAGCGTTAAAAATAAAACAAATTTAAATAATATTTGATACATTAAATTGATTTAATATGAATGTGACGAGAGGTAGAGTATTTACTTACATTTGATTTTCTGCCAACTGACACCTTTTAACACAATTGGTTAACAAATCATTCAAAAAGTATGACTTTTATGTTTAAAAATAATATAAGTGAATAAAACATTTCTACATAGACAGTCTTAAAATATAATGGGAAGAGTGAAGGACAGAAGCCAAATATACATATTTGAGCTTTCTTGGCTAAAATCAATCTAGTGCATTCAACTGCATGTTGCCGTAGAAGAACGATCAGATCATGTTGGCCCTTTCTTTCTTCAACATTTTGAACCTGACATCTCTAGTCTCCCTAAGACTGTCTCTAATTCACCAATAATTAATAAATTGAAGTCTCTAATTTCCAGTATCAAGAAACAAAGTTTTATAAAAGTATACAAGTCTTTTAGTGACCTATTGGATGCAAGTCTCATCCAAGTTGCTTAATATCAAATCAAATTATAAAGTGCTTCTAATAAGTCTAAGATTTTATGTTTATCCAATAAAATGACCATCTATGTATTGTACAGATTATACTAGCCACACAGAGACATAGGTTTTGCTTTTGTTTTTTTGAGATAAAGTCTCACTCTGTTGCCCAGGCTGGAGTGCAATGGCACAATCTCCACTCACTCCAACCTCCACCTCCCAGGTTAAAGCGATTCTCCTGCCTCAGCCTCCTGAGTAGCTGGGATTACAGGTGTGCACCACCATGCCCAGGAAATTTTTTTAAGTTTGTTTATTTAGTGTTGTTATCTATTTTAAGAGATAAGAAGGAAGATGGGGAGAAATAAGGAAAGGAGGGATGAAAGGAGGAAGAAAAAAGGAAAGACGGTAAGGAGGGAGGGAAAAATGTAAAATTGTTCTGAATAATTTTCTATATGGTTTTGGTATGGGGTTAGAGGGACTGATGATTTATTACAATTTAAAGAATACCTACAATCTCTGGTTGTGATGGCTCACGCCTGTAATCCTAGCACTTTGGGAGGCCTTAGATTAATGGATCATTTGTGGCCAGGAGTTCGAGACCAGCTTGGCCAGTATGGTAAAACCCTGTCTCTACAAAACATACAAAAATTAGCGGGGTGTGATGGTGCATGCCTGTAATCCTGGCTATTTGGGAGGCAGAGGTTGCAGTGAGTCGAGATTGCACCACTGCACTCCAGCCTCGGCAACAGAGCACTATCCTGTCTCAAAAAATAAAAATAAAAATAAACAATACCTAGAATTTTTCTTTTAATTTTTAGGGCGATATGGTTTGGCTCTGTGTCCCTGCCCAAATCTCATCTAAAATTGTAATCTCCATGTGTCAAGGGAGGAATCTGACAGAAGGTGATTGGATTATAGTGGTGGTTTCCCCCGTCATGCTCTTCTTGTGACAGTGAGCGAGTTCTCGTGGGATCTGATTGTTTTTAAGTGTTTGGCAGTTCCCCCTTGCAATATTCTCTCTCACCTGCTGCTATGTAAGACATGCCTTTCTTCCCCTTCACCTTCTACATTCTGCCATGATTGTTAAGTTTCCTGAGGCTTCCTAGCCATGCAAAACTGTGAGTCAATTAAAGCTCTTTCCTTTAAAAATGACCCAGTCTCACCAGTCTAAAGGTTTTTCTTTTGTTTGTTTTGTTTTTTTTCCGGAGTCTTACTCTGTCACCCAGGCTGGAGTGCAATGGCATGGTTTTGGCTCACTGCAACCTCCGCCTCCCAGGTTCAAGTGATTCTTCCGTCTCAGCCTCCTGAGTAGCTGAGACTATAAGTGCATGCCACCACACCTGTCTAATTTTTGTATTTTTAGTAGAGATTGCGTTTTCACTATGTTGGCCAGGCTGGTCTCAAACTCCTGACCTTGCGATCCACCCACCCTAGCCAAGCAGTTTCTTTATAGCAGTGTGAAAACAGCCTAATACACAGGGCCAACAAGAATAATTATGTGTGATTATTTTTCTTAAGTATGTATACTTTTTAAAAGCATATGGAGGCACACAATTATTCCTCCAGAATAACAAAATATGCTACTTTTCTTTTTACTGCATATCCAAAAGTTTCTACATTTCCATAAAGTTGCTTACTTTATGATTAGGTAAATGCATATTCTCGAAAAATATGTCAGAATATGTGAAGTGAATCTGTTGCATAAAACCAAAAGGAAGTACTACATTATTTTAGGAAACACATTTTGCATAAGGACATTTCTTACTCTGAAGTAGCTTAATGTCACAAGTCATTTATATTTTAAAGAAATGAACACCTCCTTGAATTAAATACAACAGTGAGATGGTATAAAAGCAACAAATATTTATGTCAAATAGAAAATTAGATACAGATCACGTTATACATGTTTAAAATATGAAATTAGATAGTTAAAACGCATTTTTAGCTTATACTCTGAATGGTTGCATATCAGTCAAAAACACGTGCCTAGAACAGGTTGATTGCGAGTTTTATGAAATGACATTACTATGGTTTGAGTTTTTTCTCACCAAAACTCATGTTGAAATTTGATTCCCAGTGTGGAGGTTTTGGGAGGTGGGATCTAGTGGGAAGTGTCTGGGACATGGAAACAGACCCCTCATGAATTGCTTGGTGCCATTCTAGTAGCTGTGAGTGAGTTATCTCTCTGATGAGATGAGATTCTTATGAGGATGGATTCATTCCCTCACGGGCTGGTTATTATAAATCCAGCACGCCTCTTGGGTTTTGCCTCCTCTCATGTGCCTGCTTCCCCTTTTCCCCTTCTCTGCCATGTTATGACACAGCACAAAAGCCCTAAAACCGGAAGCCAGGAAGATGCCAGCACCAGGCTTCTTGTACTTCTCAGCCTCCAGAACAGCAAGCTAAATAAGCCTCTTGTTTTATAAATTATTTAGTCTCAGGTGTTTTGTTATAGCAACACAAAACAGACTAAGATATTATCATCAACATTTCAGTTTGTCGATAAGTTCTAAGGGTGAACCAGATCAAATGATTCACTGTGTAATTCCTCATGCCATG